>NC_090649.1:245030755-245083255 GCF_040937935.1 Hyperolius riggenbachi
TTGTACCTGACATCAGCCAAAGTTTCTTTGTGATATAGGGGTAGCAGTATTTTCACCCACCTGTTGTAGGGTAATCTTGATGTAAAAAATCCTGTGGGCTGTAGATCTTCAGGACTTTGAAACCCACTCTCACAGGTGAAGTCAATTGGGAAATACCAGCCTGCATGGCAAAATGAGTGGTTAAAATGGCTTAGAGGAGGTGAACTATGTACACGCGCCAGTGAAACTCAGCCAGAGCTGCCTAAACGACCACTTCTGCCAAGTATCCAGCGTCGTTTAGTGTTTCAGTGGCTTATACTGGCCCCCTGCAGATGTCCTGTCCCATGCTAGTCCTCAAGGATACTCTGGTCCCCCGAAGCAGCTCACTTTTGTTACCGCCAACTAACAAGTTGACGGCAACTGTGCCTGCACGGCCCTGGCTGAGCACATCCTCGTTCGGGGTTCTGGTGCAGGCGCAGTACAAGGAAAGCTTGTATTGTCCCTGCGCAGGATGCTCCTGGTGACGTGAGCTGGAGCAAGGATGTACACAGCCAAGCAGGCGCAGTTGCCGTCGACTTGTAAGGCACCAGAAGTGAAAGTGAGCTGCAGCAGGAGACTGGAGGATCCTTGAGAACCGGCGTGGGACAGGACATCTGCAGGGGGCCGATAAAAGCCCCAGGTTAGTGAAACTTTTTTTTTTTTTAACACTGTATATCAACTTCAAGGCAGGGAACTTGCTTACCAAACTTGCACGTTTTACCACATCCGAAATTGCTAATGTAAGTCAACAGGATGACTCACACTTGCAATGCAATTTCCTATGTGGGGAAAAATGAACAGCCTGCAGGATAATATTGCACATTGCATACAATTCCCATAGCCCAAGTGCACCTGTCATCATCTAATTGTGAATGACCCACATGTTAAAACATGGTTTATTAACAAAAACCTCATCTGCAAACAACCAGGGTTGGTGTAAGGCTTGGTGGTGTATTCTCCACAGTCAGCATGCAACGCATGAGCTGACGTGGAGGAGGTACACACACTAGCACAAGGAAACAGGCTATCCCTAGTATAGTGGAGGGGAGGACTGACTCCAATAGGAGATTGTGGCGCACAGAGCCGGTGCAGATCCGACAGCCACAAACAATACTTTCGTTATAACGTCTCAGCGCAAAGTAGCGCTGAGCACATAAACCAGAACTGAGGAGATCAGGACAGGTAGACAGAATGAACGCTTGCTAGCTAGTCGCTACTTAGTGACAGCAAGCGTCCACAACTAGACAGACTGGAATGAGGCAGCCAATGCGTAGCGGCGATGCCGTGCCTCACAAAGACAGGACAGGATAGTCAGGAAATAGCAGGATCAAGATAGATGAACGTAACACAGATAAATATACAATAAGTATGTTTTCCTAGCGTATTACAATTACAGCTATCAATGAAACTATTTGTAACGTCTGACTAACATATGTATATATCGGCAATGAACCGATATATGACATAAGCAGGAACGCTGACTAGGACTGGAGTAATACAGGGAACAGGACTCAGAAGGATTCGCTATCTCTTCGCAGAGATGAACGCAATCCACAAACGGTAACAGAACAGGATTCAGAAGGATTCGTTATCTCTTCGCAGAGATGAACGCAATCCACAAACGGTAACAGAACAGGATTCAGAAGGATTCGTTATCTCTTCGCAGAGATGAACGCAATCCACAAACGGTAACAGAACAGGATTCAGAAGGATTCGTTATCTCTTCGCAGAGATGAACGCAATCCACAAACGGTAACAGGACAGGATTCAGAAGGATTCGTTATCTCCTCGCAGAGATGAACGCAATCCACGAACAGAACCAGGAGCAGGGTAACTACCTCAGCACGGGTGGTCACGGTACGCGCAACCTACCAAAACGTGCTGGAAAGCTGACTAACTGCACACAGGATATAAACAGTTCGTGTACGTATACATCAGCGACACTGATGTATCAACGTAACACAAATACAAGGAAAATAATAAACGTGCTGGTATGCATATATATTGGCAATGAACCAATATATGATGCAAAGACCAGCAAAGTATCTTTAGAACAAGAAACACGATCGGGGGCTGAAGCGACAGCAAGCCAGGCTTAAACTGAAGCTATGAAAACCCAAGGAAACCCTGCGGGAAGCAGATCTTTATACTGAGGTCATCCAATGGGAGCAGACATGCAGATTCCCACACAGGTGAATGATAATCAGTCACAAGCTGACAGCAGGGAAAGACAGACAAAGCTATGCAGCTTGCATGGAAAGACATCAGAACTGCCTGAGCTGCAGCACTACTACTTCCAGCAACACCTGCTGCAGCAGCGATCATTACAGTTGGTTACCACATACCAAAGTGTTCCCTGCATTACTTGTTAATTTATTGCTCTTCAAGGGTTTATCTGACTGTACTTTTCTTTCAGCTATTAATTGTCATCTTTGAGTTTTGGGCAATGTAATATTCTAGCCATTGTAGTTCATAAAAACCATGCAAGATATTTGTCAGTATTCATGTCATGTTGTTATTCATGTTGTGTATTCTTGTTTATTTGCAGGAAGAGTGTTTCTTGAATCTTGAAGCCCCGATAGCCAGAGTTTGTGGATATGACACACCATTCCCACATATCTTTGAACCTTTCTATATTCCTAGTAAATGGAAATGTTTTGATGCATTACGGAAAATGATTAACTACTGATTAAAGCAATACAGTTTTTTCTGTAAGTATTTCATACTTTTTATCTGATAGAAGACGATATTTTGATCAATACAGAATTACAGTACATTTCACCTTGTGAAATTATATAAATCTATACCATTTAACATTTAATTTGGCTTCATTTAAGATTTATAACTGGTAATTATTTTATGAATCTTTGTGAAAAGTATAAATAACAAAATTCTTCTTTTTGTGACTCTTAAAATTTGGTTGTTACAAGGGATTAGCAAAATACAGTCTCGTAAAATGGAGTACTGAAAGGCAGCGACTGCAGGAGGAGGAGGTGGGCCCTGAGATGGAGCGGGGACTGCATTCCTATGTGGCAGCATGAGCTGGATGGACTGCATCAGCAATGCCATCTAGGAGTGTATATACAAATATGAAAAATACTGTATATACTTCAGTATAAGTCTAGAAATGTAGGTCTGATTCACTTCATAAAAGTATAGGGGTCGACTTATACAAGTCACGGGTAACACTGAGCACACTGAGTAATGTGTGTACTAATAGTGACATTCCCAATTGCAGCAATTTACCCAGTGGTAAGTTATACTTTTGAGGAAAGTAAATGCCAAGAACACACAGGTCTGAAAGTCCTGGCCACAACAATTAACAAGGAAAGGACAGGGGGGAAATACTGGGCTGCATAAAAGGGAATGAATAATTGCAGCACTTGGGGGCCAGGAGGAGGTATTGACTGCACTTAAAGGGCAGTATGGGTTAATGGCTGCAATACTGTATGCAGTGCAGTCATTATCCCATCCTGGTCCCCAAGTGCAGCCACTAACTTTGCTAGGTAGACTTATACTTCAGTCAATAAAAAATTCCAACTAAAGAGGGTTGAATATTGGAGTCGAATTTTACACAAGGTCGATTTGTATTTGAGTTACATTACAATTAGAATGGCCAGACGAAGATAGTGTGTGCATCAGCACTGTGGCTGTCGTCTGTACTCTAGGGAGCAGTAATAAGGTAGACAATATTGTTAGTTTGCATCATGAACTAGATGACATGAATGACACCCACCAGTTGTACAATACGTTGCGTAACGGTAACAAAGGCAATGGAACCTTTCTATGTGGCAATTCTGGGGTTTTTTTATGTCCTGTTGAATGGCCTCCTTAAACTAGATAGCTAGCTGACAGTATAACAAGCATGACATTGGAGATGATTGCACTAATAACTATGATGATTAACTATTTTGCACTGAATAGCAAAAAAGTTAAACTGAGGCAGCTGCAGCTGACAGCGAGTTGGTGGTAGCCACAGACTCAGCACGTGAGCAGTGTGGCTTCTCAGAGGCACCTTGCTTGGCCAGTGAGTCCTTGAGTCAGTCAGTCAGCGACATCTGCAGGGGGGGAAAGGGGGGGGGGTGTCACTGCTAACTAACCCACCTTTCATTAATTTTCAAGAAAGTGAGATGATGAGGTGGGGGGAAGGCATTAGCAAAAGGCAGTAACAGAGGCAGTAATTATGGTGCTGCATGGTAATAGTTTGCACATTTTTCTTTTAGCTGCACCGTTCACCACCTACCTCATCCGTATTCAGTTCTGTGCACAAGACAGGAGCTTTGTCTACTTATGGTGGCCACTAGTGATCCAATCTTTTTCATCCACTCTTACCATTTCTATGTAATATAAAGTAACTGTCTGAAGTATCCATTCAGTATATTCACTCAATTTACCTTTATTCTACATAGATTTGGTAAGATTGGATGAAAAAGATTGAATCATTAGTGGCCACCTTTAGCCTGAGTCACTGTATCTGCTGAGCTTGCTGTAGGCCACAGTAAATGGGATTTGAAGGTCCCACTTTCTAAACATGGCAGCCAGTGCAGATTCTGTATGGATAAGGTGTCCAAAACACATATTTCCAAATTTAAAAATACAGAGCCAAAATATAATTATAATGTAAACTATGTAATGTGCACTTCAAAACTTAAAAACAATTTTTGTTTCTAAAAAAAAGATCCCTTTAATAATTTAAATTAGTGTCATGCCCAAATAATTTTGGGAAGTTTTGCTTATTTCATATTTGATATTCAATTTTAGTGCTTATCTAGTATTTTTCCTTGCCCATTTACTATTCATATTTACTATGACCTGGCTCTGCTTCCTTGTGGCAGAGCCAGGCAACAACAGCTTAGTTATAGTGTGCACCAACTGTCAGTATTGTCAGAGAGCTTTACTAAGGTACACCCTTCCGTTTAGCTCGGCTGGTCAGATTCCGATTAAACATGCTCTCAGCAAGCAGACCGGCCCAGCTTGGGTTGAAGCATTCATCAGTCAAAAATGAGGAGAAGCCAGGAACCATCCACAAGGCTTTAAATCCATGTGGGTTGCATGAAAAACTGTATACAAACTTCAGTGCTCCACACTCTGTGCCGTGTAGGATGGGAGATGATGTGAGCGTGAGATCCAGCAGAGCATGTGAACAAACTGTAGTGCTGCCATTGGATCTTGCACCCACCTCCGCACCTCTCTTATATTGCACAGAGAGTGTAAAGCATGGAAGTTTGTATGCTGTTTTTCATGCAACCTGTATGGAGATAAAGCCTTTTGGATGGTGCCTGGCAACTACTCATTTTTGATTGATATGTCATAATGTATTCATCTTTAAAAGAAAGATTAAATATATATTTCTGCTAGTCACATTTGTTTTATAAATTGACATCTAGACTTAAACCCTGCACACGGTTAAGCTGCAGGTTTCAAATCAAATTCACTAAATATTTGGTGAAGACGAGAGTCAACCATTTTAATCCATCACCATGAAATTATGAATGAATGGTAATGCTATCTGTCGCAGAACAGAGATAATTCAAAAAATGGTAGGTGGGAGTTCCATTTTTGTTGCAAAAATCCTTCCTGCTGTCGTTTTGAAAAAAACTCTGCTTTACTGAGACAAACACAAATGTATATATTCTATATGCAGTAAGGGCCCTTTTCCACTAGCAATCGCTAGTGTTCGCAGTAAACGCTAGCGATTGCGATTCATAAAAAGTTCAACATTTCCTGGGCGATTTCCCGACGTTTGCGAACGCAATTTTGCTATGCTATGCACTGCATAGCAAAATTGCAGCAAAGATCGGCACGATTCCTATGTTATTTAGCAAACCGTAGCGATTCAGCAATCGCAAACGCTCTAGTGGATAAGGGCCCTTAGTGCAAAGTAATCCGTTTTAGCTAACAATGCAGAGAAACAACTTGTAGGTGGCTTTCAGCTGAAGGCTTTTGTTGTGAAAATTAAAAAAAAGATTTGGCATTTTTATGCTTTCTTTAGTAATGTTCTAAAGTTGCCAGAGTAAAAGATAATATAACTTCAATGTGTTGAGGTGGCCATAAAAGGACTTAATGGGTGAAGATCCATGATTGAAATGGTTATTTGCACTTTTTCCCAAATACAGATTTGTAACAAACAGAAATATAGTAAACCCCCCATTATCTGAAACTCAGGCATCCGGAAGTCTAAACTAATGGGAATGCCTGAGGGGAACAACAGGGGCCGTTGTGCAGAGTTTTCCGCAGCAGAAGTGACTTGCTGATCCTCCGGGTGCTGTCTTCTACAGTTCTGCAACTCCCAGCAGCTCCCTGCATCCATGTACGGGTCACACATGTCATGTGACACGCATCGGCAGTGTCCAGGGGGTAGGTTTTCGTATGGTTGCTCAAGCACACATATCCAGCATCAGGCACTCCCCATCTGTGCTGGGTACAGGGGTTCTTGCTGTACATCTGATTGCTAAATATAAAATGTTAATTTTATGCAACAAACTTTATCAAAAACAATTTGTTTTCCAGCTGTTTGTTAAAGCACAAAGCTTGATACATCTATGGAGGATTGTTACATGTCACTCCTCGTGAGAGTATTCATTGGATGAAGGTCAAACATCAACACTACAAATGTTCTGGACATGAAAATCAAAAGGATTGTCCACTTCTGGGAAGGGTTTTTTTTCTATTTTTTCTCTAAATAACTTGAAAATCAATGTACATTTAATAAATGGATATTTAATAAACGAGAAATGTGTGGTTCATTTTTAGAGGACTTTTCTTTTTTTTTACATAAGTTCATCAAGCATAATATAGCAGAACAGGCTTAATGAATGTAAATGCATATAATGTTGTTTTGCTGTAGGCTGTCAAATGTTGTAGTCTACGTATGTTGGGAACATTGGCAGAATGATATAAATCGTTTCTATTAAGGTTGCTAGTAGATTTTTTTTTGTACAAAGGCTTTTTATCATGATGATGGTCTCTTAAACTTTATCCATTTCACATGGTCTTCTCATCTTTCTCCTGACTCATTCACTGCACTTCCAGTGCCTTACTCGAATGCAGATGAACTAATTTTTGCATGGAGGAGAAATACAGCTACATAATGTTGTGGTTCAGTAATCCGCTAAATAGCATGATGGGAGACTATATTGGCACCCAACCTTATTTACTTTTGCTGATTTATAAGATTTTATTTTTACGTAAAGTGAACAAAAGACAACATAAGTAAACAGAACAGAACATTTTTGAATGTCCAGAAAGAGCTCAAGTAAGAAAGGGTTTAAACTGTGATCCCTAAATCCTTTGGACTCCAGCAAAAAACCGTGAGAGCCATTACATCACACAGTCTTTGTTTAGGGTGGATTTTCCCTTGAGTAGTGTGATCAGGTGATACACTTCACAAAGGTACAGCTGTATAAATGTACTAAAGAAAAAAAGAACAGTGCTCAAGGTGTGTATAGATGATGTCCCCCGGCCGATAAATCAGGTCTCACCTCGTTTCTGTGGGCCGTTTTGAAGGACGACAGCTGCAGGGACCGCTGTGTGTGAATGCAAGTTTGTATGTTGCAAGTCTATATAATGAAACACAGAGTGTATTGCAGTGTTAGGGCCTGAGCCCTCTAACGCATTTGTGTCAGCTTTTCAACAACACATCAAGGTAACAGATGCTTAAAAACAGACAGAAGTGACACACATGCATTAGTGGGCTCAGGATCTAAACTTTTATTGCTGTAAATGTAACAGTTGACAACTTCCTGTTCAACAGGGGCAATTATGGGGATTAAGCACATATGAAAACTTCTCTCCTACCGGATCTTATGTCATTTCCCTTGTAAAGCTATTTAATCATGTTTTTCTGTCAATTTTGATACCTGATGAAGCATTGGAGAGCCCCTGGAAAATGAGTTGTAATTAGCTTGTTACATTTACATGGTAAGGTCTTTAGGTGCTTGATAGTGTAATAAAGGCAATATCACCAAACATAAAGCAAATTGTCTGAGGTACATGAGACAATTTGGTCTGACGTTAAATATACAATATATAATACTTTGTTGGAAGTTTCCATAATGGAACACCTGGGGGTAATATTCCACAGCCAGCTTTATTTATATAGATCCAGAAATCTTCCTCCCATTTTATTGGGGGAAATGTTATATGAAGGTAATGGCCCCTTTCTCAAGGCCATTTTTAAGAATTTCATTTTTAAACAATTTGCCTTTACAATTGTCTTATAATATTTTACGTGTACCTGAGATGGGATAATCTGCTGCAATTATACTAACCTGGGGCTTCCTCCATCCCCATGAGGTGTGTGGGCTTGTCGTCCTCTCCGTTCACTAGGATATTCCACCTGGTAATCTGGCCAGTCATGCGCTTCTGCACGTTAGCGACCCAAAATTCAATGGAATCCTATTCCATAGTAGGGCTTTTTGGCGCCTGCTGTGAGACCGCGCTGCACTTAAGCTTGGTGCGACTATAGCGGTAAGCCATAGTCCACACCCGTGCACTAGGTAATTCAGGGATCTGACGATTGCCCGGACCCTGATTTACTTCTCCCTCTGAGTTGTGATGACTCAGAGGGGAATAATATTTAACATCCCCCAGAATTTGTGCAGCAGCAGAATGAGCCATCATTCGGCTCATCCTGTTCCGAAAAGCCCTGGCGCCAGCACGTTATGTACGCATCCTATCCACCACCTCTCTGGGAATGAGTGGGGCTGATGAGAACATACAGATCATTTTAGATGGCTGAAATCTAAATTGGATTTCATTTTTCTGTGAATTCTCCTATTGCTGAATCATCTCCAGCCTGACAGCCTCCTCAAAGCTGACCTCAGACTGGGAAACCCTTCAACACTCAGCTCCTACTCTGGTCTGTAAGTAGCCATTGGATAAATGCACAAATTGACCCTGCTGTGTTTCTCCTTTTTAAAAGCGAGAGCTGCCCCTTTTGGACTTAAACAAACTACAGTCTAAAATATCTTGGAATTAATATTAGTCCTGCTCCTGATAAGCTCTAAAGCTTAAATTATACCCCACTTTTATGCAAATTGCATGGTTTGCTGGATGACTGGTCCATATACTCCCTCTTGCTCATGGGCTGGACATAATGGACATATTCTTCTGTCATGCTGTCCCTACCATTTGGAATGCCTTATTATACCCAATCAAGACTCCTCCAACCCTGGAGGTGTTTAAATCAAAACTGAAAAGCCACCTTTTTAGTCTGGCATTTATGATCACATGAAGCATACGGGTCAAGGGAAGGAGGAAGTGGGAGCCGTGTGCAACAATTAGCAACTAAATGCACATAATTCTAAAAATGCAAAATCTTTATTAATTCCAAAAAGCACACATAGTGTATCTTGCCATAACAAAACTTCTTCCCTGAAACGCATCACAAACTTTTTATGGCTATAAATAAATGCTGTAGATACTCATGTTTTAGGAACTTTGTTAAATCAAAAGACATATCTAATAGAAAGTGGATGTAATACTAAATTTTCAACTTTAACTCATTTTGTGACATTGATTATTTTAAGTATTTGATTTTAGTTAGGGATAGAGAATTTTATCTTGAAAATGTGTGAAACGAATGTTTGCGGCTAGCCCTATTGACTCTAATGGCAGTTGAACTTCTAAAGCCTTCAGGGTATCTCTTCAGCCACAATTTCTTTAAAAAAATATTTGTACAAAGTGTCCAAAAACTCGGACAGTGACATGGCAGGGGGATCAATGGTAAAGTATTCACCCAAAAAAATATGTATTTTACACAAACTCTTTTTGAACTTTTTTAAAGAGATATCAATGGCTGCCGTCTAGCATGTAGCAAATGCTACATGGTAGAATCATCAAATTTGCAGGGTATATTGAGGGAAACAGTGGAAAGGAGATGAAAACATTTTTTCAAAAAGGCCTTGTAGTTTTTAAGAAAGTCCATTTTGAATACTTAAAAGGAAAAGTCTTTTTAAAAATCCACAAAATGACGTTCTGCAGCAGAATTCAGAAAGTCATTCCTCTGGGGCTTGCTGTGCTTAGTATAGCAAGTCCAGGGCTGGAAATGGGATTGACGTGGGGCAGCATGGTGGTGTAGTGGTTAGTGCTCTTGCCTAATAACGCTGGCTACCTGGATTGAATCCTAGCCTGGTCAACATCTGCAAGGAGTTTGTATGTTCTCCCCGAGTCTGCGTGGGTTTTCTCCGGGCACTCCTGTTTCTGCCCAAAGCCATACAGATAAGTTAAGTGGCTTCCCCATAAATTGGTCCTAGACTATGATACATACACTACACAATACATACATATACATATGACTATGGTAGGATTAGATTGTGAGCCCCTGTGAGGGACAGTTAAGTGACAAGACAATATACTCTGTACATCGCTGTGTAAAATGTCGGTGCTATATAAGTACTAAATTGCACGTACCTTCAAATTCACCGGAAAAAAAAACACTTTGCAAAATCGCAATTGCGAAGGAATTGCATTTTATGGTTTGTATTGTGAACTAGGAAACAAATAGGAAGTCCAATCTGTCAGGTGACTTAAAGTACACCTGAATCCGTAAAAATAACCTGTCAGGGAAAAAACCTGACACAATTAATTACTGTAAGGCTTGGTGGTGTATTCTCCACAGTCAGCATGCAACGCATGAGCTGGCGTGGAGGAGGTACACACACTAGCACCAGGAAACAGGCTATCCCTAGTATAGTGGAGGGGAGGACTGACTCCAATAGGAGATTGTGGCGCACAGAGCCGGTGCAGATCTGACAGCCACAAACAATGCTTTCGTTATAACGTCTCAGCGCAAAGTAGCGCTGAGCGCACAAACCAGAACTGAGGAGATCAGGACAGGTAGACAGAATGAACGCTTGCTAGCTAGCGGCTACTTAGCGACAGCAAGCGTCCAAAACCAGACAGACTGGAATGAGGCAGCCAATGCGCTGCGGCGATGGCGTGCCTCACAAAGACAGGACAGGACAGTCAGGAAACAGCAGGATCAAGATAGATGAACGTAACACAGATAAATATACAATAAGTATGTTTTCCTAGCGTATTACAATTACAGCTATCAATGAAACTATTTGTAACGTCTGACTAACATATGTATATATCGGCAATGAACCGATATATGACATAAGCAGGAACGCTGACTAGGACTGGAGTAATAAAGGGAACAGGACTCAGAAGGATTTGCTATCTCTTCGCAGAGATGAACGCAATCCACAAACAGTAACAGAACAGGATTCAGAAGGATTCGTTATCTCTTCGCAGAGATGAACGCAATCCACAAACAGGACCTGGAACAGGATAACTAGCTCAGCACGGGTGCTCACGGTACGCGCAAACTACCAAAACGTGCTGGAAAACTGACTAACTGAACACAGGAAATAAACAGTTCGTGTACGTATATATCAGCGACACTGATGTATCAACGTAACACGAATACAAGGAAAATAATAAACGTGCTGGTATGCATATATATTGGCAATGAACCAATATATGATGCAAAACCAGCAAAGTGTCTTTAGAACAAGAAACACGATCGGGGGCTGAAGCGACAGCAAGACGGGCTTAAACTGAAGCTATGAAAACCCAAGGAAACCCTGCAGGAAGCAGATCTTTATACTGAGGTCATCCAATGGGAGCAGACATGCAGATTCCCACACAGGTGAATGATAATCAGTCACAAGCTGACAGCAGGGAAAGACAGACAAAGCTATGCAGCTTGCATGGAAATAGATCAGAACTGCCTGAGCTGCAGCACTACTACTTCCAGCAACAGCTGCTGCAGCAGCGATCATCACAGTACCCCCGCCCTTAAAAGCGGATTCCAGACGCTTTTCAAAACTGAAATTCCCAACAAAACAGTCCGACTGATAATTCATGATGACCGGGACAGCCCGGCAAGACCGAATTCCAGAATCAGTCCCCACAAGACTGGACCCATCAGAACCAGAACCTACAGAACCATGCCCATCAGTACTACAAGCCCCAATGTGACACCCATCAGAACCATGATTTCCAGAAGAAAGCCCTCCGAAATTCCCTGAGCGATACCCACCGCCTTCCAGGAACCGTTCAGAAACGCCAAAGCCTTTGCAATGCCCACCGGTACTGTCTTTACCAACACAAAACCCACTGTTGAACCAGTCCAAGGCACCAGGACAAGTTTTCTCAGAGACCTCCCAGAACACCTTGAAGCTCCAAAGAGATCCCCATAGGTCAGAATGCCCCTTAGGCTCACATGGAGAACTATCAAGAACCCCTATGGAACCTAGGGCAATTCCCGAGTCAGGGCCACAAGGACAAACTTCAATATCAGGGCTTTCAGGGCACGCTAACACCTTAGACACACTTGGGCATTCTGGCACACAAAGAACATCTGGGCACACCGGCACAAGAGAAACCTCTGGGCATGTCAAGGAACTGTGAGCCTCAGGGTCAGCCAAGACAGGACCAAAACCAGGACTGGCCAAAAAAAAAATCATCATGACTAAACTTCGCAACTACTGGACTTTTACACGAGAATGCTGGATCAGACTTAGATGTCGCTGATTCCAGCAAAGTCAGTAACAAATCAGATTCAGGGGCACTAACAAGACAGGACAAATCTTCTGATGTATGCACTGAACCAGATAGGGACTCCACAACTACCTCTGGACTGGACAGAGACTCATTTAATACACTGGATTGGAGCTCATGAGGCGCTGCAGAACAAGTCAGTATTGCAGCAGCCCCCACTGGACTAGGCAAAACTGAGGAATTCCCTGGACAGGAAGGGGACTCTGGAACCTCTGCCACAGCGGCCAGAGAACCAGAATCTTTCAGGATACAGGGCTGGGTTTCAGGAACACTCATCAGACCGGACTGAAATTCTGAGATTTCTATTATTTTGACCAGAGAATCAGAATTATCCATGTTACAGGGCAAGACTTCTGAAACATTCAGAGGACAGGGCTGGAGTTCCTCGGCTGTTACAACACTGGAGAGGGACTCAACAACATTGGTTAAATCAGACTGTGTACAGGGCAAGGTATCTAACACAATTGCTGACGAGGACAATATTTCAATGGCTTCTGCTTTGCTGGGCAGAAATTCACCAAGTTTTATTAGAGCAGACTGTAATTCTAAAACAGCTGCTAGACAAGTGAATATTACTGCAACACCAACTGAGGTAAGCAGTGCCTCAGACTCCTCTGCTAGAGGGTTTGAAATATCCAAAGTACTGGGTGAAGCATAAGTCTCTGCGACCACAGCTTCACTGGACAGGATCACTGAACAGTCCATATTGCAGGGCAAAACCATGGAAGCACCTGCTGGACAGCATAATGATTCTGTGACCTGAGTTTCATTGGAGAGATCTACTGCACAATTCATGGTACAGGGCAAATTTATTGGAACATTTTCTGAACAAGGTAATAATTCTGCGATTTCAGGTTCACAGAGCAGATGCTCTGAGCTATTCACGAAACTAGAGCGAGGTGTAGAAACAGGAAAATCAAGACACAATGTTTGCGCATCTGAATCACCATTCAATTGTAAAATTGGAAAATTCAGATGCTGGGGTTCTGAGGTTTCTGGACAGGATTGCTGGGACTCGGAAACTGATGTAGTGCATCTATTGGCATCTGCTGGATCAGACAGGAGTTGAACTTTATTAACACGGGTAATTTCTGCAGAAGTGTTTGCAGAGACAGGCAAGATTTTTCTGGTGTCTGTTTCACTGAACAAAGACTCATGAGTACTGGCTAAAATGGACTCAGAAGTCAGCAGGACCTCTGGATTCTCTGCTGAGAAATTTGTGCAGGGCAAAGTTAAGAAAGTATCAGTGGCTTCTGTTTTACTGGGAAGTAACACTGAGTTATCCATGGTACAGGGTGGAGTTACAGGAACATTCACAAGACATGGCAGGGACTCAGTAACTGGAGAAGTGGGACAGTCTCCAATTGACAGTGTGTCTTCCCTGGTATCAACTGATTGAATCGCATAAAAATCATCCAAAATCATTTTCCACACATCGATCAATGGAGCCACAAAGTCATACCCACACACACCAGTTTTTATTAGGTTATAGGCAGACTTAATGCATGCATTCAATACTAATTCACTTTTTGCACTGTAAAATTGACAAAATGAACTTGAATCATTCTTCCATTCATTGACCAGAGCTTCCATCTCTCCTTTCTCAAATGGAGGATTCCAAGCATACTTAACAGGCAGATCACAGTTTGCAGATATGATTGTGGCAGGGACATATATTGTGTTAATTAGCAGGTGATTGGCAGATTCCTTATTCTTAAGAATCTCTAATACCTGTAGCAAGTGTTGAACTGTAGTGTATGCAAACTTTTCTTGCTTCACAAATAAGTTGATTTGTTCAATACTCTGTAATATCTCCTCATAATCATACTCAGATAATTCTTTTAAACAAAAATCTTTATTTTCCCTAGCCAGTGATGAAAGTTCATTAATAGTTTCATAAGTCCATTTAACTCCCCTGAAAGACAATTGCATTTCATTATCTGTTAATGGCAGAATCTCATTATAGGTCTCAGTCGCTAAGGATAACAACTCTGCAGATCGGACACGTTTCTTAGAACGTTTGCGTTTTGCCTTAGACCCTGCTGTTTTCCCTGCTGTTTTTGGTGATTTATTCAAGGCTGCAGGAAAATTATCAGGAACACTCTCTGCTTGCTGATCATTTTTGAAAAACAATTGAAGGAGCAGCTGATTGGCCTGCTGCCAGGAGTTCATTTAGAGGAAAAGGCAATGGATCTATACGCAACCAGTTATGGATCACAAACGCTAGAAATTCCAGCGGTCTCTCATTCAAATCGGAATGATTGAGAACATCACATGCCCACTGAAGCAATTGCCCTTTAAACAAAATATAAACTAGCTGGAGTGCACAGGTTGAAACAGGAGTCGCTTGGAGATCGGGATTGGCCAGGAACCTGGCACATTCAGAGAAAAACTAATTTTCTGTTTCAGGGTTAAGTTCTTCAAATTTCTTAAAGGAACAGGAACCATAATTAACTGTGTCATACTTTCTGGGAATCCCCCCCACAATGGGGATTGGTAATGGGGTTTTCATAATGTAAGGCTTGGTGGTGTATTCTCCACAGTCAGCATGCAACGCATGAGCTGGCGTGGAGGAGGTACACACACTAGCACCAGGAAACAGGCTATCCCTAGTATAGTGGAGGGGAGGACTGACTCCAATAGGAGATTGTGGCGCACAGAGCCGGTGCAGATCTGACAGCCACAAACAATGCTTTCGTTATAACGTCTCAGCGCAAAGTAGCGCTGAGCGCACAAACCAGAACTGAGGAGATCAGGACAGGTAGACAGAATGAACGCTTGCTAGCTAGCGGCTACTTAGCGACAGCAAGCGTCCAAAACCAGACAGACTGGAATGAGGCAGCCAATGCGCTGCGGCGATGGCGTGCCTCACAAAGACAGGACAGGACAGTCAGGAAACAGCAGGATCAAGATAGATGAACGTAACACAGATAAATATACAATAAGTATGTTTTCCTAGCGTATTACAATTACAGCTATCAATGAAACTATTTGTAACGTCTGACTAACATATGTATATATCGGCAATGAACCGATATATGACATAAGCAGGAACGCTGACTAGGACTGGAGTAATACAGGGAACAGGACTCAGAAGGATTCGCTATCTCTTCGCAGAGATGAACGCAATCCACAAACAGTAACAGAACAGGATTCAGAAGGATTCGTTATCTCCTCGCAGAGATGAACGCAATCCACGAACAGAACCAGGAGCAGGGTAACTACCTCAGCACGGGTGCTCACGGTACGCGCAAACTACCAAAACGTGCTGGAAAACTGACTAACTGAACACAGGAAATAAACAGCAGGAAACAAAGCAAGCGCTCACCAATATGGGCCGCATCTGAATGACTCACCACCTCATATGCACCGCTTAAATAGCTCAAATACACACTCAGCAATCAGACAGATGCAAAACATATGCAGAACTAAACTAAATACTTACCATGCAAAACAGGATAGCACAATGGGTGCTGCTAGCCTGGTAGTTACAGAACTGTGGATACAAAATATAGGTAAAAGGCTGCGCATCCCTGACCAATACTGTACAATTGAATGGTTAATCGCTGTGGCGCACACCGCCCCCCCTGGACTAAAATGTACGCCCGCATCCAAACAATGCAATACTGGTCTATGGAGAAATTTTAGCTTCCACCATAGTTTTGCATGCAAAAATATAGATATACTGGACATCTGCACCAACGTTGAGGTAAATCTCCAGAGCAGATGCATACAGGAAATAAACAGTTCGTGTACGTATATATCAGCGACACTGATGTATCAACGTAACACGAATACAAGGAAAATAATAAACGTGCTGGTATGCATATATATTGGCAATGAACCAATATATGATGCAAAACCAGCAAAGTATCTTTAGAACAAGAAACACGATCGGGGGCTGAAGCAACAGCAAGACGGGCTTAAACTGAAGCTATGAAAACCCAAGGAAACCCTGCAGGAAGCAGATCTTTATACTGAGGTCATCCAATGGGAGCAGACATGCAGATTCCCACACAGGTGAATGATAATCAGTCACAAGCTGACAGCAGGTAAAGACAGACTAAGCTATGCAGCTTGCATGGAAATAGATCAGAACTGCCTGAGCTGCAGCACTACTACTTCCAGCAACAGCTGCTGCAGCAGCGATCATCACACTTACCTTATTAGGATTTCCCTTGCTGTTATACGGGGCACTCCAGCACCCCCATAATTACACATCTCAATTTCTGCACACGCATAGTAATTGTGCTGACCCTCTAATTACTTCCGGGTCAGCGCCAACTTCTGTAATACATTGTCTCCGTTCTTTAGTGTAGAGCAGTGGACAGGTTGTAATGTTCCTGATTGCCACAAGAGGGTGCACACGTGCAATATTTGTACTACTACACTAGATTCAAAATGTATCTAAATACACAACTCTGCCTGTGGTCACGCTTCACAGCTCTCCTGCTGCATAGCGAGAGCTGCGAGACGGGCAGTAACTATGCCGCCCGCTAGCAAGGACGAAAGAGCAGGCGGAGAGGAGATCATAGAGGCGGCGAAGGAGATAAACTGCCTCTTCCTCTCTACCGCATCGACGTTTTGTCAGAAGTAGAAGATCACAGAATGGCAGAGCGGGGGCACCAGGGGGAAAATTAAGGTGAGGTTTGTGCTTGTGGCTCAGTCACAGCACCTGCAGCATAAAAACCACTGTTATAACCACTGTTATTAAAACACAGCACATGGTTCAGGGGTACTTTAAGTCTGCCACACATTGACAGACTTTCTCCCAACATGCCCAAAAGATAGATCACTCTGATCGACATTTAATCGGAGGGATTTGTCATTGCAACACACTGCACATAGATTATTCATAGATTTCAACTTGAAATTACCGCTGCTCCCCCATGCAGAGTATTAGCATAGCATAGTGCTCTTTCAGGCAACTCTACAGCTGGCAAGCTGCAGATGTGAGAGCCTTCTTCTGTGCTGCCATCATCTCTTGGTGCCTGTAGTGACCTAGCTGCATGTGCATGCTCACCTACACTGCCACTTCACAGGGTGGACGGCAGCAGTTTATACCACTCAAGATACTTTTCACATGTGGGTAGCAGAAGTCCACAATAGTTCAAGCAAATGCTGCCACCAACAGGGGAAGTGATGTCATTTTTGTGAAACCTTCCCTAGTATGAGTCGAATGCTCAATTTCCTTAAAGGTCAACTGAAGTCAGAGGAATATGGAGGCTGCTATATTTCTTTCAATTTAAAGTGTACCAGAGATGTCACATTCCCTTGGCACTGGAGGTTCTGCGCCTGAGTAGTACTAAATGCCCAGGCGGAGACTGCTTCCGAGTGTCACGAGTATGACCAGACTGCACATGCGCGGTAAACAGTGACTGGGATATGTACCGGGGGACGCTGTGGAGGAATGGAGATGACCAGGAGGATGGCAATGGAACCCACAGCTGGCATGGGGCTAGATGAACCCCCAGGTAAGTATAAAAGCTGCTTAGTCAAACCTCTTTAGTTATCTTTAAGCAATGCCTGTTGCCTAGCTAGGTTGCTGATACTCTGCTTCTAATACTTTTAGCCATAGACCCCGAACAAGCATATGCAGATCAGATGTTTCTAACATTGTCAGATCTGACAAGATTAGCTGCATGCTTGTTTCTGGTGTTATTCAGACACTGTGGCAGGAAAATAGATCAGCAGAGCTGCCAGACAACTGGTATTGTTTAAAAAGAAATAAATATGGCAGCCTCCATGTTCTGCTCACTTCAATTGTCCTTTAACACTGGACAAGGGCAATTTGCAATCGGGGAACAGTTTTACACCCTGCTCTCCCCTCATTAATCTTCAGTGTTATGTATTATGAATTCAAATCAGCTAATTGCGAACCATATTTAAAGAAAAGATCACAGTTTGGGCTTTAATTGTGTATACACTGTATTATCCATCCACAGACATTTAAGTGCTGCTGCTGTTCCACTCCAGCAAGTCTTTACGTGTAAAGGAATGGGCAGGTGATGATACTTCTTCAAATATTAATCTAATACTCTATTTAAAAAGACCCCTTAAGGCTTTGATTTTTTTTCTACTATTCAAATACATTTTTACTTTTACAATTTAACTGCTGTTTTCAGTTAACCTGTTTTGTGTTTTTTTTTTCTTAAGATATTTTTTTAAATATGAAAGAGGTCAAGTGCACAAACAAAAGCTGAAAAAGTCTGTACAATTCTATATAATTTGGCATGGTTAAGTGTAGCTATTTATTCCTACTACAATTTACTGTTTGACTCTCTATGCCTACAATTTAAATGCTTACAGCGGACCAAGATAGTTTATTTAAGTGAAGTCTAACCCACACATACAGGATGCAGCTTCACAATTATACAGAAAGAGGTTAAAAGAATGAAGTTCAAATAGTATAACAAACTGCTGTAAAAACTGTGCAACAATGTGTATTTTATTAAGGTAGCATGGTAATTTTAAAATTATCTTTCTGTTTTCCTATCCACTTTTTTTTTCTTTATTTTTTAACCTTAGAGCCTTTAAAAAAAGGTAATAATGATACTAACCACTTGCATTTCTCAGTGACCTTTTAGATACAGACAATATAGTAATCAAATAATAGACTTGAAATAAAAGCCTGGACTTATGCGACGATAAATGTAGCCAGCACTTTGGTTACCCATGTTTGACCTTTTACAGAGGTTATGAATAGTGGACAGGAACAGGCTAGATGTGACCCTCATTGTTTACTGGCTGTTCTCTAAAGGTGCCCATACATCTTACGGTGTATGGACAGATCTCTCTCTGATCTAATCTGATACACTGCAGGCCAATTCCCAATTGATTTCAGCGTGAAATCTTTTGGTTATTGCTCTTTTGACATCACCTTACCGACTCTGTCTCTGGCGAGTTGGCTAGTATATTTAGGCAGCTAACACCTGTAATGATCGGTGAAGCACAGAGAGGATCTGATTACCGGTGATCTGCAGTATCACTGGGAATGCAGATATATACCAGATTATAAGTGATCTGCAGTATCACCAATAATCCTATATACTAGCTAACCTCTGTTCATCTGAGTAGAGTGTAGTGTTTGGTGTAACAGTAACACTTCAAGGACTAGGCCTCAGTGCAGCAAGGAGTACTGCACAGATTCCTTCCGCAGACCTGAGCTCTCCAAGATGGGGGGAGTCAGACTGACAGTAGGAAGGATTGTCTGAAAGTAACCCTCAGGACGAAGGGTCGCTAACAGAGCGAGGAACCGCCTCTAATGGTAAGGTCGGTTCTCGAGGTCAGACAAGCCAGATCGTACACACATGGACAGATGGTACAAGATCAGAAGACAAAGGCGGAGTCTAAGTACAGGCAGGGTTCGGCAACGGAGTATCAGAAATATCGAGGTACAAGATCAGAGTTCAGGAGGATAGTCAAGGCAGGCAAAGGTCATAACAGATAATCACAATCAAACTAGTACTTTAGCTATCAACAGAATCTAGCTAAGTGTAGGATTACAGCTCCAGCTGGTCCCGGCACACTTATGGATCTGACTACGGATCTGGGTGCTCCCACATATGTGATCGCACGCCAGACAAAGAGCAAGTGAACAGCCAGTGGTATATATACACAAGGACCTTTCCAGGACCTCCCTAATTGCTGGACCAATGAGAGTGGTGGAAAATGTCAGCTGACCCGCCTGGTCAGCTGACTCCCTTCTGGCTGTTATTTAAGTTCTGCCTCTGTGCGCGCGCGCGTGTCACTCTGAGTCTAGGTGGACTATCAGTCCCAGCCACACCTGTACTGTCTTGCAATGTATCCAGTTCCAATGCGGATTCCGCCGCTCCCAATGCGGATTCCGCCGTTCCCAATGCGGATTCCGCCGCTCTGCCTATGCGGCATGCGGTGGTTTTTCTGCGTTGTGACGCCATGCTGGACGCGGAAACAGCCGCCCCACCTTGAGAGACAGCGGCTTTTCCGCGTTTCTTCACAACACCCAAGAGAGATGGGCTTTCTGTTCCACAATTGAGGATTAAAGACATACTGCTTTTGTGTTCCTGTGCAAGGAGGGAAGCAAATGCGAGTTTGAAAAGGAAAAGCCTCTTATTCTGTTGGACCATTGTCTAAGCAAGACGTAATTGCCTAAAGATAAGTAACTCATTAGTATTTACTTATTATTGTAAAGATTGTGTGTGTATTGCTTTCCCATTTGTGTTTGCAATTGTGCAGTTTCTGCTATTGCTTGTGTTTTGCATTATCAAATATTTTGCTTTAGTAAAATCAAGTTTCTTGCAACAAGTGTGTGCTTCCTTAGCAATTAGGGTACCGTATATACTCGAGTATAAGCCGACCCCCAACTTTTCCCCTCAAAACATAGGGAATAATCAAAGACTCGAGTATAAGCCGGGGGTAGGTAATGCAGCACCTACTATAGGTAATTGGTGCAAGTGTGAATATTGCTCTGTCCATTATGGATTGATGGGCAGGTCAGATTAAGGACCTTCCCTTGCACATGGGCGTTTTGCAGTGCTCACATATTTGCAGCACAGACATGGAAGGCTTCATTGTTTGAACCCAAAGTCATCCACATTTACACATACGTCCATATGCCAAGCAGTGCACATGTCCCTACCTGGAACAGTACAGGTATTTACTAAATGATGGAGTCACTAACTGAACAGTTCCCCCTCCCTGCCATATGTAGAGGGCTGTGAGCCCCCGCCAGAGCAGTGTACACTATTTGTACATCAGTGTATCCTTGTCATAGCGTTATGTGCTATTTGTGCAGTGTATAATGCTATGGAATTATGTGCTACTTGTTAATCAGTACCCTCCCCCTGTTATTAGCATATGCATAGCAGTGCACAGTAGGGATCGTTTACTCACTGCCTGTAATCACCTTGTCTGTCAGCATATGCATTGCAGTGCACAGCGGGGATCATTTACTCACTGCCTGTAATCACCTTGTCTGTCGGCATATCATAGCGGTGCTCAGCGGGAGACTTTACTTACTGCCTGTAATCACCTTGTCTGTCGGCATATCATAGCGGTGCTCAGCGGGAGACTTTACTCACTGCCTGTAATCACCTTGTCTGTCGGCATATCATAGCGGTGCTCAGCGGGAGACTTTACTCACTGCCTGTAATCACCTTGTCTGTCGGCATATCATAGCGGTGCTCAGCGGGAGACTTTACTCACTGCCTGTAATCACCTTGTCTGTCGGCATATCATAGCGGTGCTCAGCGGGAGACTTTACTCACTGCCTGTAATCACCTTGTCTGTCGGCATATCATAGCGGTGCTCAGCGGGAGACTTTACTCACTGCCTGTAATCACCTTGTCTGTCGGCATATCATAGCGGTGCTCAGCGGGAGACTTTACTCACTGCCTGTAATCACCTTGTCTGTCGGCATATCATAGTGGTGCTCAGCGGGGAGACTTTACTTGCTGCTCGGACTCAACTTCCTCTTGTCTGTCTTCTTGTCTGTCGCAGTCTAATTTCTATGACGCCCTCTAGTGGCGCCTTTTATTACATGTGCCCGGAGGAGGTCATAGAGATGGGACTGCGACAGACAAAGTTGCGTTCAAGCAGCAAGTAAAGTCTCCCCGCTGAGCACCGCTACGCATCATCCCGATAGAAAAGGAGATTCCAAGAAGAGAGTAAAGTCCCCCCGCTGAGCCGACAGACAAGTGATTACAGGCAGAGTGAGTAAACGATCCCCGCTATGCATATGTCGGGAGGGGGGGAGGGTACTGCTTAACAAGTAGCACATACCACAAAGGCAGGGGGGGGGGACACTGATGCAAATACACTGCACAAATACTGCAAAACACTATGACACAGATACACTGATGTATAAATAGTGCACACTGCTCTTGCGGGGAGATCACAGTCATCTACTTATGGCAGGGAGGGGGACTGCTCCAGTTAGTGACTCGATTATAAGCCGAGACCCCCACTTTTGGGACACTTTTTTGGTCCCAAAAATTCGCCTTATACTCGAGTATATACGATATATTGAACTAATAATGCAATCATAGCAATACACCACAACGCACTACTGTAAATGTTTTAGAGATGATGCTGGAGAAAGGGCACCCCAACATTACAGTGGCATACTTAACCAGCTCATGCCACTGCTTCACTTCGGGGGGTGAGTGGGAACAGGCAGGGGATGGAGCCTGGTCTCAGCCCCTCAGAATATCATTTGTTGCACACCTTTTCACTTGTTGCATCTTGCAATCATGCTGAAATACTAGTTGTAGATTATATTATGTGTATAAAAGGCTACAGCTAATGTTTTTTATATTTAACACACAGTGGGGGCAGCAGGGGCGGTGCTTTGGGTGCTGAAGCAGTCCCTAAAATTGTCCAAGCACACCCCAGCAAGAACTGACTTTCGGCGTCTAATAGACGTCGCGTCATTTCACCGGCAGCAGCATCCTGCAGCTCCGGCAGCGGCAGAGCAGGGCTACGGTAAAATGGCATCCGAAGCCCTGCTCTGGAGACTTTGAGTCTGCAGTGCAGGGCTTAGGGTGCCATTTTCCCGTAGCCCTGCTCTCAGCGCGGGAGTTTCAGTTGCTGGATGGCCGAGGATCGTGGGAGCTGCGTGCTGGATGGAGGCCAGGACAGGAGGTCTTCTGCAGGTGAGTAAATGGGGTTTTTTTGTTTATTTATTAGCAGGTGTATTTTCTGGGGAAGTCTGCCACATGATTGAAGTGTTTTCTGGTCAAGTCTGCCACATGATTGTGTTTTCTGGTCAAATCTGCCATATGATTGATTGTATTTTCTAGTCAAGTCTGCCACCTGATTGAATGTGTTTTCTGGGCAAATCTGCCACATAATTGTGTTTTCTGATCAAATCTGCCACATGATTGAACGTGTTTTCTGGTCAAATCTGCCACGTGATTTAACATGTTTTCTGGTCAAATCTGACACATGATTGAATGGGTTTTCTGGTCAAATCTGACACATGATTGTACGTGTTTTTTGGTCAAATCTGACACATGATTGAACGTGTTTTCTGGTCAAATCTGCCACATGATTGTGTTTTCTGGTCAAATCTGCCATATGATTGATTGTATTTTCTAGTCAAGTCTGCCACCTGATTGAATGTGTTTTCTGGGCAAATCTGCCACATAATTGTGTTTTCTGATCAAATCTGCCACATGATTGAACGTGTTTTCTGGTCAAATCTGCCACGTGATTTAACATGTTTTCTGGTCAAATCTGACACATGATTGAATGTGTTTTCTGGTCAAATCTGACACATGATTGTACGTGTTTTTTGGTCAAATCTGCCACATGATTGAACGTGTTTTCTGGGCAAATCTGCCACATAATTGTGTTTTCTGATCAAATCTGCCACATGATTGAACGTGTTTTCTGGTCAAATCTGACACATGATTGTACGTGTTTTTTGGTCAAATCTGACACATGATTGAACGTGTTTTCTGGTCAAATCTGCCACATGATTGAATGTGTTTTCTGGTCAAATCTGCCACATGATTGAACGTGTTTTCTGGTCAAATCTGCCACATGATTGAACGTGTTTTCTGGGCAAATCTGCCACATGATTGAATGTGTTTTCTGGGCAAATCTGCCACATGATTGCACGTATTTTCTGGTCAAATCTGCCACATGATTGCACGTATTTTCTGGTCAAATCTGCCACATGGTTGAATGTATTTTCTGGGCAAATCTGCTCACATTACATGTATTTTCTTGAGAAAACCTGCACAATTCTGTGAATTTTCTCGGGAAAGGATCACCAAAACTTGCGCCCACTGTCTTTGTGTTCCACTTTTAAAGGGAACCCGAGGTGAGAATAATATTGAGGCTGCCATATTTATCTCCTTTTAAGCAATGCCAGTGGCCTGGCTGCGGTGCTGGTCCTCTGCCTCTAATTCTTTCAACCATAGACCCTGAACAAGCATGCAGCAGGTCAGGGGTTTCTAACAATATTGTCAGAACTGACAAGATTAGCTTCATGCTTGTTTCTGGTGTAATTCAGTTCACTACTGCAGCCAAATAGTTCAGCAGGGCTGCCAGGCAACTAGTATTGTTTAAAAGGAAATAAATATGTCAGCCTCCATATCACTCTCACCTCGGGTTCACTTTAAATTACAGTTAGCTCCGCCCTCATCCAGTCATGGCCACGCCCGTTTTTTGCCATAGCCACACCAATTTTTCCC
Organism: Hyperolius riggenbachi; assembly: GCF_040937935.1. NCBI lineage: Eukaryota > Metazoa > Chordata > Amphibia > Anura > Hyperoliidae > Hyperolius > Hyperolius riggenbachi. Next base: position 245,055,526 of record NC_090649.1, read on the forward strand.
CGCGTGGCACTTCGCGCGCCGCGGGTCATCAGCTATCCCAGAAGTTGGTCCAGCACCTGCATAGCACCCCCCCCCCAAAAAAAAAATCCTGGAGCCGCCACTGTTAACACATTAGTTTGCGTTTTTATGAATCAAACATTTTGTAAAAAAAATAAAATGATAAAAATCACTTGCTTTGTCAGTGTTTGCTTTGCCTCTAGTTATTGGTGGGGATAATGAGCTTGCAGCTAGGTTTTGATGAAGAACAGTTGAGGTATGACTTTAGTGCACAAGTTATATTCCAAATGTACATATAGTAAACATATATCTGACCTGGAGATTTAAGCAATTATGCATACCAACATGCCAAAGAAGGAGCTTAGAACAGGCTGAATTCAATTATTTGGAGTAAAAGCTAAATGTTATGTCAGAATTATATTTTGCATGGTCAAGCAATACTGTGTTGCGGTTGTTGGTGATTAATGGTAAACATATGAATTATTACCTAAAGAAAACCACATCAGATTCTAGTAAATCTCTGTACTTAACTGTGTAAGCAGATTTTCAAAAATCTTTTAATAAATACTTACATAGAATACCAATATTTCCGAACGTAATCAATACTATAATTTTAAATACACTGAAAACTACTTTCATGAAGTAGTGCTTCATGAAATGTTTAAATTGAAGGTTGTGAACGGGATTAGGTTAATAGTGTGCTGCTATATTTAGTGGTTTTAGTTGAGAACATATTTTAGAACATATTTTTTGTATTACCAGAATTTCTGGAATCATCCAAATCTTCTGTTCAGTGTAAGATTTGTTGGTGGTTGATCCAGGATCTTGGTGGTGCAATACAACATGTGTGGCCAAGCCTTGGGAATATGTAAATACTGACCTCAGATACAGCACTGAAAAATAAATTGTAGCTTACAGTCTAACCCTAGGAAAAAAATCCTTAAGTTTTGTTCAGTGCAGTCCATAATGTCCACTTACTACATCTGATCCCTTGTGAAGCACAAGTTGAAAAATCTGTGGGGCCTGTACAATGCCTTGGAGTCAGATTGTACTTATACAACTAACCACCTTTTCGTGTCAATACCTGTTGTACAGAGGCTATGTCACAAATTAACATTGTCCAGTATTTATAAACCCACAAACCTACAATATCCACTCTCCTCCACTGCCCTTGAGTAAAACCGTAAAGGCTGCATCTAAGCAGACTAGTGTTGGGCGAACAGTGTTCGCCACTGTTCCGGTTCTGCAGAACATCACCCTGTTTGGGTGATGTTCGAGTTCGGCTGAACACCTGATGGTGTTCGGCCAAACCGTTCGGCCACATGGCCGAACTAAGAGCGCATGGCCAAACGTTCCCCGAACGTTCGGCTAGCGCTGTGATTGGCCGAACGGGTCACGTGGTTCGGACCTGAACGCGCTCTGATTGGCCGAACTGTCACGTGGTTCGGGTAAATAAATACCCGAACCACGTCATATCTCCTCCATTTGTCTGTGGGTTTAGCTTTGGGTAGGCAGGCAGGGTAGTTCGCGCTCCAGCCTTGCTAGCCAGGGTCCCCCCAGTCATTGTGTCGCTGCTGGGAATAGTAGTACACCGCTCGCTCAGCCACACTATATAGCATTGTGTTTACTGCCACTCTGTGTACCTCGCTCAGCCACACTATATAGCATTCTGTTTACTGCCACTCTGTGTCTGCTGGGAATAGTAGTACACCGCTCGCTCAGCCACACTATATAGCATTCTGTTTACTGCCACTCTGTGTCTGCTGGGAATAGTAGTACACCGCTCGCTCAGCCACACTATATAGCATTCTGTTTGCTGCCACTCGGTGTCTGCTGGGAATAGCAGTACACCGCTCACTCAGCCACACTATATAGCATTCTGTTTACTGCCACTTTGTGTACCTCGCTCAGCCACACTATATAGCATTCTGTTTACTGCCACTCTGTGTACCTCGCTCAGCCACACTATATAGCATTCTGTTTACTGCCACTCTGTGTCTGCTGGGAACAGTACTACACCGCTCGCTCAGCCACACTATATAGCATTGTGTTTACTGCCACTCTGTGTCTGCTGGGAATAGTAGTACACCGCTCGCTCAGCCACACTATATAGCATTCTGTTTACTGCCACTCTGTGTCTGCTGGGAACAGTACTACACCGCTCGCTCAGCCACACTATATAGCATTGTGTTTACTGCCACTCTGTGTCTGCTGGGAATAGTAGTACACCGCTCGCTCAGCCACACTATATAGCATTGTGTTTACTGCCACTCTGTGTACCTCGCTCAGCCACACTATATAGCATTCTGTTTACTGCCACTCTGTGTCTGCTGGGAATAGTAGTACACCGCTCGCTCAGCCACACTATATAGCATTGTGTTTACTGCCACTCTGTGTCTGCTGGGAACAGTAGTACACCGCTCGCTCAGCCACACTATATAGCATTGTGTTTACTGCCACTCTGTGTACACCGCTCACCCAGCACACTATATAGCATTGTGTTTACTGCCACTCTGTGTACACCGCTCACCCAGCACACTATATAGCATTGTGTTTACTGCCACTCTGTGTCTGCTGGGAACAGTAGTACACTGCCACTCACTCAGTCACCCCATTACTATATAGCATTGCTGGGATCTGTAGTACTCTGCTCACCCACCCATACCATTGTACTGCCAGTCACTGTGTATATTGCTGGGATCTGTAGTACTTCACTCACCGTCAACCACTATATAGCATTGCGTACTCTGCCAGTCAGTGTGTATATTGCTGGGATCAGTAATACTCCACTCAATGTCAACCACTATATGAGCTCACCATGAGTTCCTCAGAGACTGCCGCTGTGAGCAGCACTCCCAACAACAGCAACAGCCAACGCCCCACGCAAGCTATAACATCCACCCCAGCAGCCAGTGGTCAGCAGCAGCCCTCCCCGGAGGAGAACGTTGTGTCCATCGGTCCGGCGCCAGAGCGATTATTGAGGGCTGCCATTGAGGAGATGATGGGGCCTGATGTGGAGGAGGAGGTCGGGCTCAGGCCAGCATCCCAAGTTAATGTTGAGGACGATGAGGGGTCTGTGTCTGGGGATGTTGGGGTGGCAGAGGTGGTGGGTTGGTCAGACTCAGGAGAAGAGTTGTATGATGAGGATGATGATCGGGACCATCTGTATGTGCCTCAGAGTCCGACCCCGGAAAACATGTTGTATCGTGTGTTTAGGTACTAAAATCTGCGTTCCCACTTCCCAGTACTGCCCGGGTCCACGGATCCATATAATTTTTTGGGCAGCACTATCAAACTGTGGTACTATGAGTGAGTTGCCATGGTCCTTCTGTGCTGTCACACTCACCGTCTGTCTGCAGATGGATTGTTCAACACAGCTACGCCATCTGACATGTAGTCCTTGACCATCTTCTCCAGGCGATTGGTGTTGGAGGACGTGGAACTGCCCGATTGCTGTTCTGTGGGCTGCTGCATGGGTGTCAGAAAATGTTCCCACTCCAAGGACACTGCCAATACCATTCCCTTTTGGGCACTAGCAGCAGCTTGTGTTCTTTGCTGCCCTCCTGGTCCTCCTGGGTTTGCTGAAGTCAGTCTGTCGGCGTACAACTGGCTAGAGAAGGAGGAGGATGTCAATCTCCTCTCTAAAGTCTACATCCTCAAGGGCCTGCTGGAATTGTTCCATTTTTGACCTGTCTGACACTTTCTTCAATCAGTTTTTTAACATTGTGTTTGTATAAACTGGGTATAAACCCAGTAATTGGTGTTGTCCAGAATAATGAATAATAATGAATAGTGAATAATGCGCGGGCTGCGTTCAATGCAGTCTAGCATGAATTGAGCCATGTGTGCCAGAGAATCCTGCCAGACTCCTCTGTCTTCATGTTCTTGTGAGCGTTGTGATTGTTGTGATGCACCATATTCGTCACCAGCATCACTTTCTTCCTCTTCTGCTGTCCATTCCCGCTAAATTGTGGAAGTCCAACGTGCACCGCTCTGTCCCTCGGCAGTGGGGGCATCCAATTCCTGCTCCAACTCCAGCTGTTCCTCGTCCTGTTCTTTGTCATAGCTGGGACCAGCGTTTCCTGAGGCAGGTTGCCTGATGTTGGTATCATCACGCTGATCGTTTTCATCTTCAGATTCTCCCACTTGCATCATGCCAGCGGTTTCCATCTTCAACATTGATTTCTTCAGTAAACACAGCAGTGGTATTGTAATGCTGACTGTAGAGTTGTCACTGCTCAGTCACAAGCAACGTGGATTGCTCAAAATTTTGGAGGACTTGGCAGAGATCCAACATGGTGGCCCAATCAGATCCACAGAAGCTTGGTAGCTAGCTGCTGGAATGCGCCTCGGCACTGCGCAAAAGCGTGCTAGCATGTGCAGCGTAGAATTCCAGCGCGTAGGGAGGGACATCACCCAGCGAGCGATGGTGCGCTAGATTGAAGCGCTCCTGCATCTCTTGGTGAGTCCTTCAGAAGCGGTACTGGACTTTAAAAATTTTTTTTTTCCCTTCAACAGAAGATCTGCCACGTTGGAGTGAGGAGGACGCCGCCGACCCCGACACCAAGGTGAACCCCGGCGAACTCCAAGCAGAGGATATTCAGGAACCCTCAAGGCTTTGCGCAAGCTGAGGAGGATCAGCAGTCCCGACGAGACCTCTCCTCATATGTGACTGTGTGCAGTGGAGTAGAGCTCCCCAGAACAACCTCTCACTTGTCACTTTGTCACTGGTCACTTTGTCACTTTGTCACTTTGTAACTTTGTCACTTTGTCACTTGTCACTTGTCACTTTGTCACTTGTCACTTTGTCACTTGTCATTTTGTCACTTTGTCAGTCACTTTGTCACTTTGTCACTGGTCACTTTGTCACTTTTCACTTTGTCACTTGGTCACTTGTCACTTGGTCACTTGTCCAGATGATCTCGGTACACCTCCTGCGATTCAAATTCCTGCACACATTGCTCTGGGATTTGGGTGTGATGAATGATGCATCTAACTGGCCACCGGAGGCAATTAAGGCCTTCAAAACATTGAAAGCAGCTTTCTGTTCTGCCCCATTTTGCGTCATGTTGAGTTGTTGACGTCATGTTCATCCTCGGCCTCGCCTTGCATTTCAGTGCGAGGTGCATTTTCCACAGAAAAAGGTTGTGAATCCGGGCACAACATTTGTGGCTGTTCCATTGACCTTTCACAGGTAGAAGATTGTGGGGGTGGGAATAGCTCCTCCGAATAGCCCATTGTGTCCTGAAAACTACTCATTGCATTGCTTTGCGCACGCATTTTTTTGTCCTCATGCAAGGCCTGAGTTGCGCCTGAAAGCGTGGCCTTCTCCTCCTGCGCCTCCTCCTGTTCCATCACGTCTGCTGCTGCTGGGTTAGCGTTGCCGCCCGGTCCCTGTTTATTGAACCTCTTATCTTTATTACATTTATGACTGCATGGCGGTACAAAGCATGCTATCCGCACGCTTCTTGTCCTCATGCAAGGCCTGGGTTGTTGTGTCTCAAAGCGTGGCCTTCTCCTCCTGCGCCTCCTCCTGTTCCATCACGTGTGCTGCTGCTGCTGCTGGGTTAGCGTTGCCGGTCCCTGTTTATGGAACTTCTCATCTTTATTACATTTATGACTGCATGGCGGTACAAAGCATGCTATCCGCACGCTTCTTGTCCTCATGCAAGGCCTGGGTTGTTGTGTCTCAAAGCGTGGCCTTCTCCTCCTGAACCTCCTCCTGTTCCATCACGTGTGCTGCTGCTGCTGCTGGGTTAGCGTTGCCGGTCCCTGTTTATGGAACCTCTCATCTTTATTACATTTATGACTGCATGGCAGTACAAAGCATGCTATCCGCACGCTTCTTGTCCTCATGCAAGGCCTGGGTTGTTGTGTCTCAAAGCGTGGCCTTCTCCTCCTGCGCCTCCTCCTGTTCCATCACGTGTGCTGCTGCTGCTGCTGGGTTAGCGTTGCCGGTCCCTGTTTATGGAACCTCTCATCTTTATTACATTTATGACTGCATGGCGGTAAAAAGCATGCTATCCGCACGCTTCTTGTCCTCATGCAAGGCCTGGGTTGTTGTGTCTCAAAAAGCGTGGCCTTCTCCTCCTGCGCCTCCTCCTGTTCCATCACGTGTGCTGCTGCTGGTGCTGGGTTAACGTTACCGGTCCCTGTTTATGGAACCTCTCATCTTTATTACATTTATGACTGCATGGCGGTAAAAAGCATGCTATCCGCACGCTTCTTGTCCTCATGCAAGGCCTGGGTTGTTGTGTCTCAAAAAGCGTGGCCTTCTCCTCCTGCGCCTCCTCCTTCTGTTCCATCACGTGTGCTGCTGCTGGTGCTGGGTTAGCATTACCGGTCCCTTTTCCTGGAACCTCTTCTCTGTATTACATTTATGACTGCATGGCGACAAAAAGCATGTTACCTGTGCAAAGAAACATGACATTTTCCACATTTAAAAGACAGTTTTTCCTTTGAAACTTTACAATCAATTTTCTCAAAAACTATAAGCTCTTTTTCAAATATTTTTTTCCCTCTTGTACCCACTCCCAAGGTGCACATACCCTGCAAATTTGGGGTATGTAGCATGTAAGGAAGCTTTACAAAGCACGAAAGTTCGGGTCCCCATTGACTTCCATTATGTTTGGAGTTCGGCGCGAACACCCGAACATCGCGGCGATGTTCGGCGAACGTTCGCGAACCCGAACATCTAGGTGTTCGCCCAACAGTAAAGCAGACTTACTTTTCACACCCTGTTGCCCCCCCCCCCCCTACATTATTATAGTACTCCACAGCAAACTTCTCCCTGCGCATTCTAGTGTGAGTGCATGCCCATGATTAATGTCATCATCAGGGTCTGTTCACTCATGAAGCAAGGTGAAACATTTGCATCAGGCGCAGAGATTTCAGGGGCAGCATTTTTGTACTGTGTGTACCTTCCTGAGGAACAATGGAGTGGCTGAGGGTGAGCAGTATGTTTGTCAAAGACTCACAACCAGCCAGCGTGATATTGTGTTGAGCTGCATCATGTCATGTGAGAACATTAAATCAAGCAGAGTAAATTGTCGGATGCTGTGTGATCATTCCAAATCAGGGGGTGGGGGTGCATCCTCACAAGTTTGCCTCAGGCAACACAAAGTCTAGAACTGGCCCTGGTCATCATAGCATGACTTCTGCCCACAGCCTGAGTACAAGTGGGAGGCGTGGGAACAGCATCAGGTGTGTGGGAGGTGGAAAGGGAAAAAAGCTGTGAACAGTGAAGGCGTGGCACTCACACGCTAGGCCTCTTTTTGGCTAAGACAGGCACCCAAAGAGAGCGGGATCCAGGAATACAGCATTGCAAGTATATAAAAAGATTCAGGCTCTCATTTTTTTTTTAATCTTTTAAAGTTGACTCCAAGTCAAAACTAAAACAGGCTTTACCAGTTCATCATTTCCTTAAAAAGGTCATAGATAGGAAGTACCTGCCAGCCTAAGCTCAGAAAAGAGGATGTGCTTACAGCTGCACTTTACAAATGCCATGTAACCAGCGGTGTAGCTATAGGGGATTTACAATAGGGAATAGTGTTTGCTAAAGCTTCACCCTAGAAGAATTAAGACTTTTAATTTGACTAACATTTTTTTTTACATTTTGGATTGTGTACAATGCATTGAAAAAATAAGTTAACAGAGCTAAGGGCTCTTTCACATTAGACAACGCATGCAGGAGCCGTTTTCTTCATGCGTTGAATGGCCTGCGGCGTATCGTTGGGATACTGCGGTGCAGGTATTAATTCACCCGATAGGAAAACGCCAGCTCCCGGTGGTTTAACGCTCCTGGGTGTGTTGAACTGCAACGCACCGAAACACAGCGTCGGGTGTGAAAGGTAAAATGAAAGTCTATGGACTTTCATTTTACCTTGGTAAACGCAAAGTATTGACTTTGTGTTAAAACACAGAAAAAGGGCTCTAATGTGAAAGAGCCCTAAATGTGGCAGAATATAGTATTCTGATTTAAATATACAATTTATTGCCAGCAATGCTCTGTACAGTGTGTGGGCTGTACAACTCGCCCTCTGAGGGAGAGAATCTCCGAGCACTATGGGGGGGCCTCCAAAGAAAACTTTGGGGGTTGCAAAGTTTCTCGACATTTTGCTACCTGTCACTATTTCTTCTTTTAAATTTTAAGGAGTGGAAAGGGTTAAGCAGTCTATTAGAAGGGGGGGGGGGGATAATCAGAAAAATATCTTAAAATGTGAAACGTCTTGGATTTGGAAACTCTGGACTTGGTTTCCTGAGGATCTCAATTCCGATGGGATGTGAGTCTTTTCTATGATCTTTAATTAAATTTTCTCCCGTTTAAGGTCGCTCTGCTTATATGTGCTTTATATACCCCATGTCTCTTTTTAAAGATTTTGTGTAATAACTTGACAGTCCTGTTTATAATGGGGTGTCAAGGGTATTTGTTTGTTCTTAATGGAGCACTGTTTGTACATTTATATGCACATTTGTAATTTTTGTACTATACCTTTAAGAAACTGTTTTTTGTATCTATTTGCATGCTATGTTGTCCAGCCCGCCCTCTGTGGGTGGAGCTATATATGTATAAATTGTGGTCACTGTTAGACCAGTTTTGTCTATGACTAAGGAGCAATTGTGAAACTCCGATATGTGTGAGCTAACCTACATGTCCAGCCTATTTACTCTTCAATAAAGATCGGACTTTTTATGCCAGTGAAGCGGATCTTTCTTCCTTTCTGCATTGTCTGTGGGGCTTGGCTGCCGGTGGTCCTGCTACTGGCAATATTGGTGGGGTGGTGAGCGGTGTTCATCCTCACTACAAAAATTCCTATTTAAAATGACAAAAATGAGCCACAGTGAATCCTTGTGTAAGGAAGATGAAGAGATCTCTCAAAACTGCGAACGGAAGGGTTTGTTTCTTACTCATTCTGTCTCTGGAACCAAGTAAAATGACCCCTCCTCATCACTGTAAACATCCCCCCGTTTTTAAAATAGCACAGTATTCTTCAGGCATGTGATGTTCTTGGCTGCTGTACAATATTTCTAGAGAAAAAGTACAAATACTAGTCTTTTTCCAACTCATTTCAGTGGATTTTGATTTTTTTATCCGACAGAAACCCAAATTTGTGTGCTAATTTGTGTGAACAGAACTTAAACTGAACAGAGGTCAACTAACACTAACCCTTACTAGTGAGTAGTACTGACTCATAGTGCTATTTTACCCAGTATGACCATTTTTGTAATTGGTCACCTAAAAAGTCACAAAACATTTTGTTTATGGTAAGGGTAGTGCACACCTTACCCTGTCCTCCACTATCTGAGTTGCAATCCTCGCTGCTATGAGTCCCTCTGGCACCCACATTGTCCAATATTGTGATGCATGATGATACCCATATTTCCTAGTGGCTGTAGGAGCTCAAAATTCCTGCTTCCCATGCTGAATACAGGTAACAGTAAAATGTACTATAGAGGAGCAGAGGTAGTGGGCAATGGGAGAGTAATGAAAAGACGTTAGGCAAAGGAGCATGACGTACGAGAAAAAGAAGGTGTAAATGAGTACTGCAAATGAGTATTGACTACAGGGACTTGGATTGTGACGGAGTTGCAACTTCGAACAGAAGAGGACTGGCCACCAAGAAGAGGACGATAAAGGCACAGAATATAAAAGGCAGCAGTAAAGTAATGTTCAAGTTGCATCGAGTAGAGAAAAGCAGTCTACTGTGGACATGATAGAAGGCTACTGACTAAATAAAAAGAGCCTTGACTATGAGGAGGGGAATAAAGAAGCATTCGGTATAAAACAAAGGAAGGTCTATTAGAAGAAAATTATAACGAGTTACATGGGGAAAGAAGGTGTATTTGTGTGAGTGTCTACCTTGGAGAAGATGAAGGATGGGATTTTACAAATCATGGATGTGTGTTTTTGTGTACCATGTAGAGTTGTTGGAACATATTGAACATACACAGCTGCTGTCTCCTCTGTCTGGAAATTTGCATAGATATCTCTATCTGACAGTGCCCTTATCTGTTACAATCATAAGACTCTACTTTAATTACAATATCATTGTAAAAGTACTATTTTATTTTAATTCAGCAAGTGAACAATTACAGATTGTGAATATGGATGTGACATCTGCATTACTAAGTCAAGCACGCTGCATTCAGCTTGCCTTTCTTTTTACCTTGATTATAACTATTATTATTGTGTGTGTGTTAATACAGCTTGCATTCTGTAAGCAGTTAATTACTTATGCATTTCTCAGTCACTTATTGAAAACCTACTAAATAGCACATTAACTCACCCATTGCTTTAAGCATTTTGTCATTAGAAAAAAAAAATATGGCACTATGTATAATGTAGAAAATGACCTTGCTAATGGGTAATGCTTTTGTCTGCGGGTGTGTTTATTACATCTCAGACTTCTCATAGAACCCTATTAAAAGATAAACCTTAATTGCTGAACTGGGATACACATCAGCATTGTATAATTACTGTGTCTCTGCCATTAAGCAGTTTGTATTACTAAGTGCCACTTACTGTAGCAGATGTTCTATTTTCAGAGTGACTAAGCAGTAGTTCCGCTAATCTACAAAGTAACAATGTAATCAATAATTTAATTTTGGAAAGCTATATTTTTTGTAAATATATCACAAAGCTTCAAGATTCTGTTCATTCTGTTTAATGTAAATCTAAGTTCCTTCTCCATTTTATAGCAAGATTCTTCTCTTCCCATATAAAGTCATATGCATGTGTTAAGTCATGTTGATGGGCCAAAATAAAAACATATTTGAGGTACTTAAAAATATTGTTACTCTTTTAGTATTATGTGTTAAAGACTAAAGTCTGGTAAACACTTTCAATTATAATTGACCAATTTTACCACCTCCATGGAGTATGAGGGTCAACAGATTTTGAATACTATGAGCAGATTGTGTAGATAAACTCTCAGACTACAAGGAGGTGGTAACATTGGTCAGTGATTGGTCAATCATAATTGAAAGTGTGTATCAGGCTTTATGGTTGCTCCCTGCATCTGAGATGTAGCTTAGCTTACTGATTTTTCTTTTAACAGATAAATTAAATTGATTTAAAATGCAAAATACACACTAATCAAAAACAACAATAACATTATCTTGAGTTATTCATAAACAAACAAATACATAACATGATTTACAATTAATTAATAGAAATAAGAAACTAAAAGCAGCTGAGGACATACAATATAGGACTAAAAAACAGACCTAAAAAAGACCTTTCTCTCGATGGATTGAGTATGGTATAGAGAGTATAGCCCAAGTCAGAGCCAACCTGATAATGGCTCTCCCCAAACATATATACCCCCTTTGCTCCACCTCTTCCTGTTGGTGTGGCCAGGTAATTTATTAATCAGAACTACACCTGTCTATCTGCATCGTTGTTGATATAGTTATGTGTTTACTATAAAATGTTGAAGGGGGTGTGAGATGTCATGTTAATGCCTGAAGTATTGCAAGGCGTATAGAGGATGTTTATCTCACGTCCAATAGACATTTAACATTCTTTTCATATAGGAGTAGGATTACTTGCGCTGCATTCTTAAATGTGCAAGGGACGATAACTGTTGTCCACTCTTGCTTATGTGCAGTTGAAAGCACAGTCGACTTTGTATACTGCGTGGTGGTGTACTGCTTCAATACAAGTTTAGGAGGAAAGAACCACGTAGGTACAATCAATCTACGGAAAAATGTTGGCTTCAAATGCTAATCTTCTCCCTTTGATTCGCAATTGACTTGTGAATGTCTCTTCTCTCCCCCTCCATTACATGTGTATATATGTGGTGATAGGTATCATAAGCCCATCCAAGATTTTAGATTATTGAATATAAGTAATATTTTAGGAAACACATTTCCAACCCATTTAGAGAAAGGGCTTTTTAAGATCTATGTTTCAGTCCTAAGTGTTTTGTAGGTCAGATACCCGATTCTCTTTCCAATTAGTTTGAGTGTTTGACATACAATATAGGATTACATCCCTGGTGTTTACAGCGTACGGCGCTGCTGTCGCAGGAGCGGCGTAAAGGAGATCGGCGATCCCCGGCCTCTGATTGGCCGGGGATCGCTGGCATCTGATAGGCTTAAACCTATCAGAGGCGGTACAGGACAGATCGCTGTCCTGTACCGCCCATGGGAAGGAGGGGAGGGAGGGAGGTATAGCGCTGCGGAGGGGGCTTTGAGGAGCCCCCCGCTAAACACAAGTGAGCGGCGGCGATAAGACCCCCCCCCCAGCAGGGCAACCCCCTAGTGGGGAAAAAAGGGGGGGGGGGAGTCTGATCGCCCTGCCTGTATCCTGATCTGTGCTGTGGGCTGAAGAGCCCACCCAGCACAGATAACACAGTATAAGGCCGGTCCTTAAGTGGTTAAAAAAGTATGTTGCTTTTGTGCTAACGTTCAATGTGCTGCTAAATAGCTAAATCCATTTTGCCTCTGATATAATTAAATAATACTAACTGGTTCGCGTTCCACAGTTTTTACCCCTTAAAGGAATACTATCGATTGAAACGACTTTTTTTTTTTTAATACTCTATATTAGTGTACACATTACCACTAGTGCTAGGGGCACTTTATTTATTCACCCAGGTCTCTCTCCCGCTATCCCTGCTTAAAAATTCATTTCTCACACAGCTCATAGTAGTTTGGGTCACCCTGAGCTACTTGGTTACTCTGTCACACAGCTCACAAATACAGGATCTTCTCAAAAAATTAGCATATTGTGATAAAGTTCATTATTTTTTGTAATGTACTGATGAACTTTAGACTTTCATATATTTTAGATTCATAACACACAAGTGAAGTAGGTCAAAGCCTTTTATTGTTTTAATATTGATGATTTTGGCATACAGCTCATGAAAACCTAAAATTCCTATCTCAAAAAATTAGCATATCACGAAAAGGTTCTCTAAACGAGCTATTAACCTAATCATCTGAATCAACCAATTAACTCTAAACACCTGCAAAAGATTCCTGAGGCTTTTAAAACTCCCAGCCTGGTTAATTACTCAAAACCGCAATCATGGGTAAGACTGCCGACCTGACTGCTGTCCAGAAGGCCATCATTGACACTCTCAAGCAAGAGGGTAAGACACAGAAAGAAATTTCTGAACGAATAGGCTGTTCCCAGAGTGCTGTATCAAGGCACCTCAGCGGGAAGTCTGTGGGAAGGAAAAAGTGTGGCAGAAAATTCTGCACAACGAGAAGAGGGGACCGGATCCTGAGGAAGATTGTGGAGAAGGACCGATTCCAGACCTTGGGGGACCTGCGGAAGCAGTGGACTGGGTCTGGAGTAGAAACATCCAGAGCCACCGTATACAGGTGTGTGCAGGAAATGGGCTACAGGTGCCACATTCCCCAGGTCAAGCCACTTTTGAACCAGAAACAGCGGCAGAAGCGCCTGACCTGGGCTACAGAGAAGCAGCACTGGACTGTTGCTCAGTGGTCCAAAGTACTTTTTTCAGATGAAAGCAACATTTGCACGTCATTCGGAGATCAAGGTGCAAGAGTCTGGAGAAAGACTGGGGAGAGGGAAATGCCAAAATGCCTGAAGTCCAGTGTCAAGTACAGGTCAGGCATTTCTGCCGCTGTTTCTGGTTCAAAAGTGGCTTTATCTGGGGAATGAGGCACCTGTAGCCTATTTCCTGTACATGCCTGTACACGGTGGCTCTGGATGTTTCTACTCCAGACTCAGTCCACTGCTTCCACAGGTCCCCAAGGTCTGGAATCGGTCCATCTCTACAATCTTCCTTAGAGTCCGGTCACCTCTTCTCGTTGTGCAGCGTTTTCTGCCACACTTTTTCCTTCCCACAGACTTCCCACTGAGGTGCCTTGATACAGCACTCTGGGAACAGCCTATTCGTTCAGAAATTTCTTTCTGTGTCTTACCCTCTTGCTTGAGGGTGTCAATGATGGCCTTCTGGACAGCAGTCAGGTCGGCAGTCTTACCCATGATTGCGGTTTTGAGTAATGAAACAGGCTGGGAGTTTTTAAAAGCCTCAGGAATCTTTTGCAGGTGTTTAGAGTTAATTAGTTGATTCAGATGATTAGGTTAATAGCTCGTTTAGAGAACCTTTTCATGATATGCTAATTTTTTGAGATAGGAATTTTGGGTTTTCATGAGCTGTATGCCAAAATCATCAATATTAAAACAATAAAATGCTTTGAACTACTTCAGTTGTGTGTAATGAATCTAAAATATATGAAAGTCTAAAGTTCATCAGTTCAATCCTCATTGGGGGAAATGAAGTCTCCAGGGTGTCATCTGTACGGTTTCTAGGCACGACCCTCACAAACAACCTGAAATGGGGACAAAACGCCATCAGAATTCAGAAGAAATCTCAGCAGAGGCTATTCTTCCTGCGCCAACTGAAGTGATTCGGCATGCCCCGGAAACTGCTCACCAGCTTCTATTCCGCCACCATAGAATCCATCCTCTGCTCCTCAGTCATTGTCTGGTACGCGGGTGCAACTGCCAGTGAAAAACTCAAACTGCAGAGGGTCATATCTGACGCAGAGAAGATCATCGGGTCTCCTCTTCCACCTCTTGATCTCCTTCACTCCGCCAGGATGATGAAGAGAGCCACCATGATCTCCCGGGACCCCTCTCACCCAGGCAGTCGCTACTTCGAAATCCTCCCGCGGGGCCACCGCTACAGAACATTAACATCCAAAACCACCAGGCGGGAGAACTCCTTCTACCCCCAAGCGGTTCGGCTGCTTAACGCCAACCTTCCCTGTCGAGGCCTGCCTACTAGCATGCCCTAGCGCCAGCATCCGTCTTCTGCCTGCCCTGGTTCCTAATGCTCCTGGGAATGTTATACGTAAAGGATATATCTATACCTCTACTGAAGTTTTTGCTACCTATATAAATTGGTACTTGTATGTGTTTTCGTGTCTGTCCTCATACTATGTCTATGCCATGTGTACCATAAGCAATTCCGAGTATGGCCCTGCCGTACTTGGCGAAAATAAAGTGATTCTGATTCTGATTCGGGGTTCTGATACATTTCAGAAAATAATGAACTTTATCACAATATGCTAATTTTTTTGAGAAGATCCTGTATATTTCACTGTGTCACTCACAGCATGCAGCAGATATGAGAAGAAATAGGCTGATCTGAGGTGGTAACAGGTAACTAAATGAGCTGGAATATTGCTGGAATATAACTAGCTATACCACGAGACTGTGTTTACACTCAGACTGGCTGCCTGCTTGAGGTGATTCACTCCAGGCTGCATCCACTTTACAAGCTGCTGAGAGGGGCAGACCACTGTCTACAATTAGCATTATTAGTATCTTTATCAGTCAAGAGAAGCAAAGATAATAAACACACATTGCTAGAATCTTTATGGTAGCCATACACTGGTCGATTTGCCATCAGATTCGACCAACAGATAGATCCCTCTCTGATCGAATCTGATCAGAGAGGGATCGTATGGCTACCTTTACTGCAAACAGATTGTGAACCGATTTCAGCCTGAAACCGTTCACAATCTGTTGTGGTGGTGGTGCTGCCGCCGCTCCCCCCGCCCACATGCCCGCATACATTACCTGCTCCGCCGTCGCGACTCCAGTCCCCAGGTCTCCGCTGCTCCGTCTCCGCTCTGGTCTCCAGGTCCAGCATGCCTTACTTCTTCCTGCCCGGCAGGAAGTTTAAACAGTAGAGCGCCCTCTACTGTTTAAACTTCCTGCCGGGCAGGAGGAACTAAAGCATGCCGGAGACCAGCGCGGACACGGAGCAGCGGTGACCGGGGTAGTCGTGCCGGCGAAGCAGGTAATGTATTGCCGCTCAATTGCGTCAGTAGTCAGGCACTCCAACGCCGCTAGCGACGTGCTAGCGGTAATTTTCCGCACTGAGCGATCGACGGGATCGGACGAAATGGATCGAAATTCGGCGTGTAGCGCGAACGATTGGCAGCAGATTCGATCCCAGTGATCGAATCTGCTGTCGAAACGGTGGCAAATCGGGCCAGTGTATGGCCAGCTTAAGCCCCTTACCACCATATCAATAAGATTCTTTCAGCAAGGTGATAAACTATAAACTGAGGAGTTGATAGCAACTCCCCTGTGCAGAGATATGGTCTAGCCCTCTGGGAGCCCAGTATTTAGATACATTTTGTATGCAACACTGATGCCAAAACTGACGGAGGATTTTACAGCTGAGAGGAACAGCTGTGTGAGGAATCAAATTGCTCCTAGTACTTGCCCTAATGTGTGCTACAACATGCAGCATTTAAAAATAAATGCATACATCGATAGCATTCCTTTAAGGTTCCTGACATTTTTGACACCTTGTCTGTGTCGTTTTGACACAGCTGTAACTTTTTAATTATGCCATCTTCGTGATATACAGTATATCTCATTTTTTTCAGTACTATCTGGGCTTTCTTTAGATAAAATTTTTCTCCCAAAACGATTTTGTTTTATAGTCATTTTATGGAACAAAATTAGGCCTAAATGCAGAAAATAACACCTTCAGTCTCCAAGCGGCAATCGCGCATCTAATTAGCATGTACAGTGTCAGGAATATACTGGGGTGCTTATGAGTTAAGGATAATAACAGAACATATTTCTGTCTTTTTTCTGTCTACTGGGTAAAACCTCAGATGTGTATTGTGCTTGGTAGTAATTGGCCACCTGGCCAGAGTAATCTGAAGGATAATGTAAGTCTGCATGTAAATGTACATTACCTCTGCCCTCATTGTCCAGCCGGGGAAACTGTGTGTACTGCTAATTAGCGGCCAATTGAGGAAGAATAGGCTGGTCGGCATGGCTTTTGAACTGGAATCAGCCATTGTCCCATCATACAAAGCAAGCCTGCCAGAGTGTTGGGGATGGGAAGCGGACACCTGAAGGGGTTGGAAATTTCTACAGACTTTAAAAACGGAAGTGGAATTGCTTTGAAATCTGTAAGTGTAAACAGGATTACAGGCAAACTGCTACCTGTAACCAAAATTCGATCTTTTCATGGATGTGCTAAAATACACTTTAACCAAGGAAATATTGTGGAGGAAGCTTTTTGATGTCTGCAGAGTTCAATGGGTGACATTGTGCCAAACTTCAAGAAGCTAAAACAGGAACCTCCTTTGAAGTGCATATCACAAGAAGGATTATGACAAGCGTTCGGTGATGTCACAAACGGGGAAACTGCATTAGTTCCTGGGGGCTGGACATTAAATGCCCCAGGGGACACTTCGGAGTATTTAAGGTGGCCCAGGACAGCCACCGGTGTCTTCTCTCGGAGGTAGCGAATAGCTAGGGAGGATCGCGACTCCTGGTCGAAACGGCGTCCTCCCGTCAAACAACGTTCTAACCTAAGCTGGTAGCGTTCTTTTTTCCCCGTTTATTTTTACGCAAATATCCGTGTGTGTTATCTTTGTAACCTCTTATTTTTGTAACTTTTATCTTGTAACATTTTTACTTTGTTTTTTGTAATCTTTTTGTATATATTAAGTTCTGCATTGTTCTATGTTTTTCTAGAATATTAAATTATTATTTAATAAGTTTGACTTCTGCCGTACTAAACTAACACTCATAGCCTAGAAGAGACTGAAGTGTAACCGTGTATAAGTTCATGCCTAATTGTACGCTTGAGCAACACTACCGTATAAAATTGTAATTGCATTGTGTGTGGGGGCGTTTGTCATACGTTGGCCTAAGCGCGCAGCTGACCCAACGTACGAACAACGCCAGTGCGAGTAGCGACAGCAGAGTGGCTAACAGTATCGTTCGGAACGACTGTTAGTGGGTCTTTGCTTCACGACAGTGTAAGATTGCAACTGTGTGTGTGTGTTGGTGCGTGGCGTTCCAGTATTTGGCCTAAGCGCAAAGCTGACCCAAATACGAAAACGTGGAGTGCGCGCTGAGGACTCGACAGCAGAGTGGAAGTGTCTAGCGAACCGCTAGTGGTGGCAGTGAGAGGTGTTCTGAGGGGTCCCAGCCTTGTTTTAGCTTGACTAAGGCTGCTTCCCCTCTCAATCTGGTCAAACCCGCAGTCGGGAACCGTATACGCAGGCGTGCCGCGGGCCGGTTCCTGACATAATTGGCTGGCAGTGGTGGGATCGTTTAGTACATTAGTACGCAGTTTAGCTCGCTATTCTGAGTACTAAAGGCTGGAAGCTTGCTAGAAGCAACTAGCCTACAGAAGTCTACTCAGTGCAGAATCTATATACGTTTTTTTTTGTTCAAAGATACACACTTGGTATTTGCTTTCCCTTCCCCCCTTTTTTTTTCTTTTTATTTTTTGCAACACGATGGCTCAGAAAGCATCCAGCTATGCAAGGCAAAACAAAGAGATACTACTCAACCTGTGTGAGCACAAAGGCATCGAGACGGTGAGCGGCCAGACTAAGGAGCAGTTGGTTCGTGCCCTCGAGAAGCATGATGAGGCAGAGCAAGCCCGTGCTTCAACGTCAGCGGATGCAGCTCACGACACGCCAGAGGAGGAATCGCTCACGCCACAGAATGCAAGTGGAGACGATGTCCTGGACGATCCACCAAGCAGGGAGATGCCATCTCTGGAAGCAGATCTACAGCTACTGAACTCGGCTGATCCTGAACTGCGCCTAAAGCTGATCCTACTGCACCGACAGGCAGAGGAAGGAAGAGCTGAACGGCAACACCAGGCCGAGAGGGAAAGTGCTGAACGGAGACACCAGCTGGAGCTGGCTAAACTTCAGCAGCAGAACCGGTCTGCTGGACCCGCAGAACGCGAAGGTGAGCGAGTCCACAGAATCCCCCTGGATAAGTTCCCCGCTATGGACAAGGACTCTGACATAGACACTTTCCTACAGGGGTTTGAAAGGACTTGTCGGCAGTATGGGGTGCCCCGTGAGCAGTGGGCAAGATACCTCACACCAGGGCTGAGAGGCAAGGCCCTGGAGGCGTTTGTGAGTCTCCCCCAGAAGGAAGAAACAGACTTTGAGGCAATTAAGAAAGCCATCATTGCACGATACCACCTCACGCCAGAGGTGTATCGAAAACGTTTCAGGACAGTGCAGCGAGGTCCTAATGACAGCTACCTGGATCATGCCTGCAACCTGCGCACTGCCTTCCAGCAGTGGCTAAAAGGACTGTCAGTTAAAACCTTGGATGCCCTGCAGGAGCTGATGATAAAAGACCAGTTCCTACACACCTGTCCTGTTGAGGTCCGGCTGTTTGTGCTGGATCGAGAACCAAAGACAGTGGATGAGGCTGCGGAAATGGCCGATGCCTACACCGCCCATAGAGCACCTGAGTCCCGGAGGACTACTACGCCCAGCTGGAGAGGAGAACAGATGGCTAAACCTGTTTCACCCAGCACCCAGAGGAGGCAAGCACCGCTGTCTCCTGGATTCAGGCAACCAACCACTGACACTCGGAAATGCTTTGTATGTGACAGGGTGGGTCATATCAGCATGACTTGCCCAGATAGGAAGAGGGAGGCCCCAAAATCCAGTGAGGCCTCAAACCCCAGTGAAGTCCCAACGGCTTTGTGTGCTACCAGGAATGCCACTGGCTATGCAGAGAATCTGCAGCTTGTCACGGTTGGGGGTACAGTTGCCACTGGGCTGAGGGACACTGGAGCAGAAATGACTCTCATACATCCCCAGCTCGTGAACCCGGAGCAGTACATACCTGGGAAAATGATTGCTGTCAGAGGAATTGGGGGTGTCACCCCAGCAATACCCACCGCCTTGGTCCACCTGGATTGGGGGGCCGGCAGCGGACTGAAAGAAGTTGGGGTAACTGACAAAATCCCCACCAACGTTTTGCTGGGTACTGACCTGGGACGGTTAGTGGCCCGGTATGAGCCTACCCCAAACCCTGTGGGGCCTGCATCCCCAGCAGAAGTTCAGGACTCTTGCAAGGCACTGTTGGATAATGCTGTGCAAGTGGGGAGTGCTGGCGAGGCCCCAGGGGCTACGGACTGTATGCTAGGAGCCAGCCCTAGTGAGTCTCCAGTGCCAAGGCCTGGAGTGGGACATGTTGATACAAAGAATGCAGAAATTGATAATGTCATTTATGACGCCCGGACTATCGATGCGATCAATGCAGGAACTGTTGATGCTACTGGTGAAGTGCTGAGTACCACTGTGTATAATGTTGCAGATAATGTTGATGTTTTATGTGAGGGCCCAAATGACCATATACGTAGGGCTGATTATGCTGATGTCACCTGTGTTGTGCTACATAATGCTGTGTGTCATGTGGACACTCCGTCAGCTGCAGGAGTAACCAGCGGCGCTCGCTGGGCTGCAGCAGGTGGACTGTCCACTGAAGGGGCAGATGGCACCAGGCCAGATCCTCCCCCTTCAGATGGTTTCAAGACCAACGGCGATGTGATTTACGATGTGTGTAATGTGGGCGCTCCCTCAGCTGCCGTGGTAACCCGCAGCGCTAGCGAGTCTACAGCACAGGGACTGTCCACCGAAGTGGCAAATGCTGCTGGGTCAGCCACATCTAATTCGGAACCTGGCCCTGAGGGCCCAGGAGCCTCTCCGTCTGCAGCCTTCCTAGAATGTGTGACAGGCAGCACTGAGCTCTCTGGGGCTGTTCAATTTGACAGCAGCCTGGAAGAGCTCAGGGGGCTAGCCAGCAGGTCACCAGCTGGGAGGGGCGGGCTGAGAGGGTTCTGGGAAGTTATTCCCTCGGAGCTGTCCGAAGGGGAAGAGGCAGACCAGCAGATAATCGATCCCCAAAGGGACCGAGAGATAGCTCCTGCCACTATAGAGAAAGTGCGTGTAGCGACGGTTGGAACCCTCCCCCAGCTGCAGCACTGTCTCTATGGTCGCGAATTCACGGTTGTCACTGACCCTCATTCCCCTGGTTGGTTACGTCAGGTTGTCAGGGGCAATGACACATTGCAGCAACCTGACCTAGCTTTCCAGTCCTGTAGCTTGGAGCTAAGGAATTACCCCCCCAGGCCCGGCCGTCAGTGTCGGCTTTGGCAGGACGATTCGTTAGAATCATCTGCCGGCGCCATTTGGAAGAGGGGGCGTGTCAGGAATATACTGGGGTGCTTATGAGTTAAGGATAATAACAGAACATATTTCTGTCTTTTTTCTGTCTACTGGGTAAAACCTCAGATGTGTATTGTGCTTGGTAGTAATTGGCCACCTGGCCAGAGTAATCTGAAGGATAATGTAAGTCTGCATGTAAATGTACATTACCTCTGCCCTCATTGTCCAGCCGGGGAAACTGTGTGTACTGCTAATTAGCGGCCAATTGAGGAAGAATAGGCTGGTCGGCATGGCTTTTGAACTGGAATCAGCCATTGTCCCATCATACAAAGCAAGCCTGCCAGAGTGTTGGGGATGGGAAGCGGACACCTGAAGGGGTTGGAAATTTCTACAGACTTTAAAAACGGAAGTGGAATTGCTTTGAAATCTGTAAGTGTAAACAGGATTACAGGCAAACTGCTACCTGTAACCAAAATTCGATCTTTTCATGGATGTGCTAAAATACACTTTAACCAAGGAAATAATGTGGAGGAAGCTTTTTGATGTCTGCAGAGTTCAATGGGTGACATTGTGTCCTGCCAAACTTCAAGAAGCTAAAACAGGAACCCCCTTTGAAGTGCATATCACAAGAAGGATTATGACAAGCGTTCGGTGATGTCACAAACGGGGAAACTGCATTAGTTCCTGGGGGCTGGACATTAAATGCCCCATGGGACACTTCGGACTATTTAAGGTGGCCCAGGACAGCCACCGGTGTCTTCTCTCGGAGGTAGCGAATAGCTAGGGAGGATCACGACTCCTGGTCGAAACGGCGTCCTCCCGTCAAACAACGTTCTAACCTAAGCTGGTAACGTTCTTTTTTCCCCGTTTATTTTTACGCAAATATCCGTGTGTGTTATCTTTGTAACCTCTTATTTTTGTAACTTTTATCTTGTAACATTTTTACTTTGTTTTTTTGTAATCTTTTTGTATATATTAAGTTCTGCATTGTTCTATGTTTTTCTAGAATATTAAATTATTATTTAATAAGTTTGACTTCTGCCGTACTAAACTAACACTCATAGCCTAGAAGAGACTGAAGTGTAACTGTGTATAAGTTCATGCCTAATTGTACGCTTGAGCAACACTACCGTATGAAATTGTAATTGCATTGTGTGTGGGGGCGTTTGTCAAACGTTGGCCTAAGCGCGCAGCTGACCCAACGTACGAACAACGCCAGTGCGAGTAGCGACAGCAGAGTGGCTAACAGTATCGTTCGGAACGACTGTTAGTGGGTCTTTGCTTCACGACAGTGTAAGATTGCAACTGTGTGTGTGTGTGGGTGCATGGCGTTCCCGTATTTGGCCTAAGCGCAAAGCTGACCCAAATACGAAAACGTGGAGTGCGCGCTGAGGACTCGACAGCAGAGTGGAAGTGTCTAGCGAACCGCTAGTGGTGGCAGTGAGAGGTGTTCTGAGGGGTCCCAGCCTTGTTTTAGCTTGACTAAGGCTGCTTCCCCTCTCAATCTAGTCAAACCCGCAGTCGGGAACCGTATACGCAGGCGTGCCGCGGGCCGGTTCCTGACATACAGCGCTGTGATCTACAGCAGCGCTGTACCGGGGACAGCCGTGTGACAGCTGGGGGACACAGAAGCAATCCGCTGTGATAGGCTGAAGCCTATCCCAGCCGATCGCTGTGATAGGCAGATGGCGGGAGGGAGATAGGGAAATTGAAATAATTAAAAAAAAAAACCTGGGGGTGATCAGACCCCACCAACAGAGAGCTATGTTGGTGGGGAGAAAAGGGGGCGGGGATCACTTATGTGCTGTGTTGTGCGGCCCTGCAGCTTGGCCTTAAAGCTGCAGTGGCCAATTTAATTAAAAATGGCCTTGTCTTTAGGGAGGTTTAACACTACGGTCCTCAAGTGGTTAAGAGAAACCTAAGGGGTACATTTTATTGAATCAGGACTTTTGTGGCAATATGCAATAAAGTTGATAGGGTCTTTCTTTTACCACACCCTTTCTTTGCGCTGGTGCCCTTTTTAGCAAAACAGTTAACCACTTCCCGACCGCCATATGTACAATTGGCGGCCGGGAAGTGCACCCCGCAAGGACCGCCGTATAGACAAATGGCGGCGGTCCTTGTAGGGGCATGGGCGGAGCGATCGCGTCATCCGTGACGCGATCCTCCGCCTCCGCCTGGCGCCGCTCACCCGCCGCAACATCCCGCCGGCCATACGGAAGCGCCGGCGGGATGTTAACCCGACGATCGCCGCATACAAAGTGTATAATACACTTTGTAATGTTTACAAAGTGTATTATACAGGCTGCCTCCTGCCCCGGTGGTCCCAGTGTCCGAGGGACCACCAGGGCAGGCTGCAGCCACCCTATGTCGCACCAAGCACACTGATTCCCCCCCCCCCCCGCCCCAGATCACCCACAGCACCCATCAGACCCCCCCCTGCCCACTCCCCAGACCCATGTTTGCACCCAATCACCCCCCTAATCACCCATCAATCACTCCCTGTCACTAACTGTCAACGCAATTTTTTTTTCATCCCCCCCCCTGCCCCCTGCTCCCTCCTGATCACCCCCCCACCCCTCAGATTCTCCCCAGACCCCCCCCCATGTACTGTATGTATCTATCCCCCCTGATCACCTGTCAATCACCTGTCAATCACCTGTCAATCACCCGTCAATCACCCGTCAATCACCCCCTGTCACTGCCACCCATCAATCAGCCCCTAACCTGCCCCTTGCGGGCAATCTGATCACCCCCCCACACCAATAGATCGCCCGCAGATCCGACATCAGATCACCTCCCAAATCCATTGTTTACATCTATTCTCTCCTCTAAACACCCACTAATTACCCATCAATCACCCATCAATCACCCCCTATCACCACCTGTCACTTTTACCTATCAGATCAGACCCTAATCTGCCCCTTGCGGGCACCCAATCACCCGCCCACACGCTCAGATTGCCCTCTGACCCCCCCTTATCAATTCGCCAGTGCATTAATTACATCTGTTCTTCCCTGTAATAACCCACTGATCACCTGTCAATCACCTGCCAATCACCAATCACCCCCTGTCACCCCCTGTCACTGCCACCCATCAATCAGCCCCTAACCTGCCTCTTGCGGGCAATCTGATCACCCACCCACACCATTAGATCGCCCGCAAACCCGCCGTCAGATTACCTCCCAAATGTATTGTTTACATGTTATCTGGTGTAAACATCCACTAATCACCCATCAATCACCCATCAATCACCCCCTATCACCACCTGTCACTGTTACCTATCAGATCAGACCCTAATCTGCCCCTTGCGGGCACCCAATCACCCGCCCACACGCTCAGATTGCCCTCAGACCCCCCCCCCCTTATCAATTCGCCAGTGCATTAATTACATCTGTTCTTCCCTGTAATAACCCACTGATCACCTGTCAATCACCTGCCAATCACCTATCACCCATCAATCACCCCCTGTCACCCCCTGTCACTGCCACCCAACAATCAGCCCTTAACCTGCCCCTTGCGGGCAATCTGATCACCCACCCACACCAATAGATCGCCCACAGATCCGACATCAGATCACCACCCAAGCGCAGCGTTTACATCTATTCTCTCCTCTAAACACCCACTAATTACCCATCAATCACCCATCAATCACCCCCTATCACCACCTGTCACTGTTACCCATCAGATCAGACCCTAATCTGCCCCTTGCGGGCACCCAATCACCCGCCTACACGCTCAGATTGCCCTCAGACCCCCTCTTATCAATTCGCCAGTGCAATATTTACATCTGTTATCCCCTGTAATAACCCACTGATTACCTGTCAATCACATATCAATCACCCATCAATCACCCCCTGTCACTGCCACCCATCAATCACCCCCTGTCACTGCCACCCATCAATCACCCCCTGTCACTGCCACCCATCAATCACCCACTGTCACTGCCACCCATCAATCAGCCCCTAACCTGCCCCTTGCGGGCAATCTGATCACCCACCCACACCAATAGATCGCCCGCAGATCCGACGTCCGATCACCTCCCAAGTGCAGTGTTCACATCTGTTCTCTACCCTAAACACCCACTAATTACCCATCAATCACCCCCTGTCACTGCTACCTATCAGATTAGACCCCTATCTGCCCCTAGGGCACTCAATCACCCGCCCACACCCTCAGAATGCCCTCAGACCCCAGCCCTGATCACCTCGCCAGTGCATTGCTTGCATCTATTCCCCCCTCTAATCACACCTTGAGACACCCATCAATCACCACCTGTCACCCCCTAGCACACCTACCCATCAGATCAGGCCCTAATTTGCCCCGTGTGGGCTCCTGATCACTCGGCCAAACCCTCAGATCCCCCTCAGACCCCCTTCCGTTCACCTCCCCAGTGCATTGATTGCATCTATTTTCCCCTCTAACCACCCCCTGAGACACCCATCAATCACCTCCTGTCACCCCCCTAGCACTCCTATCCATCAGATCAGGCCCAATACAACCTGTCATCTAAAAGGCCACCCTGCTTATGACCGGTTCCACAAAATTCGCCCCCTCATAGACCACCTGTCATCAAAATTTGCAGATGCTTATACCCCTGACCAGTCATTTTGAGACATTTGGTTTCCAGACTACTCACGGTTTTGGGCCCGTAAAATGCCAGGGCGGTATAGGAACCCCACAAGTGACCCCATTTTAGAAAAAAAGACACCCCAAGGTATTCTGTTAGGTGTATGACGAGTTCATAGAAGATTTTATTTTTTGTCAAAAGCTAGCGGAAATTGATTTTTATTGGTTTTTTTTCACAAAGTGTCATTTTCCACTAACTTGTGACAAAAAATAAAATCTTCTATGAACTCGCCATACACCTAACGGAATACCTTGGGGTGTCTTCTTTCTAAAATGGGGTCACTTGTGGGGTTCCTATACTGCCCTGGCATTTTAGGGGCCCTAAACCGCGAGGAGTAGTCTAGAAAACAAATGCCTCAAAATGACCTGTGAATAGGAAGTTGGGCCCCTTAGCGCACCTAGGCTGCAAAAAAGTGTCACACATGTGGTACCGCCGTACTCAGGAAAAGTAGTATAATGTGTTTTGGGGTATATTTTTACACATACCCATGCTGGGTGGGAGAAATTTCTATGTAAATGGACAATTGTGTGTAAAAAAATCAAACAATTGTCATTTACAGAGATATTTCTCCCACTTAGCATGGGTATGTGTAAAAATACACCCCAAAACACATTATACTACTTCTCCTGAGTACGGCGGTACCACATGTGTGGCACTTTTTTACACCCTAAGTACGCTAAGGGGCCCAAAGTCCAATGAGTACCTTTAGGATTTCACAGGTCATTTTGCGACATTTGGTTTCAAGACTACTCCTCACGGTTTAGGGCCCCTAAAATGCCAGGGCAGTATAGGAACCCCACAAATGACCCCATTCTAGAAAGAAGACACCCAAAGGTATTCCGTTAGGAGTATGGTGAGTTCATAGAAGATTTTATTTTTTGTCACAAGTTAGCGGAAAATGACACTTTGTGAAAAAAAACAATTAAAATCAATTTCCGCTAACTTGTGACAAAAAATAAAAACTTCTATGAACTCACCATACTCCTAACGGAATACCTTGGGGTGTCTTCTTTCTAAAATGGGGTCATTAGTGGGGTTCCTATACTGCCCTGGCATTTTAGGGGCCCTAAACCGTGAGGAGTAGTCTTGAAACAAAAATGACCTGTGAAATCCTAAAGGTACTCATTGGACTTTGGGCCCCTTAGCGCAGTTAGGGTGCAAAAAAGTGCCACACATGTGGTATTGCCGTACTCAGGAGAAGTAGTACAATGTGTTTTGAGGTGTATTTTTACACATACCCATGCTGGGTGGGAGAAATGCCTCTGTAAATGACAATCTTTTGATTTTTTTACACACAATTGTCCATTTACAGAGTTATTTCTCCCACCCAGCATGGGTATGTGTAAAAATACACCCCAAAACACATTGTACTACTTCTCCCGAGTACGGCGATACCACATGTGTGGCACTTTTTTGCACCCTAACTGCGCTAAAGGGCCCAAAGTCCAATGAGTACCTTTAGGATTTCACAGGTCATTTTGCGGAATTTGATTTCCAGACTACTCCTCACGGTTTAGGGCCCCTAAAATGCCAGGGCAGTATAGGAACCCCACAAATGACCCCATTTTAGAAAGAAGACACCCCAAGGTATTCCGTTAGGAGTATGGTGAGTTCATAGAAGATTTTATTTTTTGTCACAAGTTAGTGGAAAATGACACTTTGTGAAAAAAACAATAAAAATCAATTTTCCGCTAACTTTTGACAAAAAATAAAATCTTCTATGAACTCACCATACTCCTAACGGAATACCTTGGGGTGTCTTCTTTCTAAAATGGGGTCATTTGTGGGGTTCCTATACTGCCCTGGCATTTTAGGGGCCCTAAACCGTGAGGAGTAGTCTGGAAATCAAATTCCGCAAAATGACCTGTGAAATCCTAAAGGTACTCATTGGACTTTGGGCCCTTTAGCACAGTTAGGGTGCAAAAAAGTGCCACACATGTGGTATCGCCGTACTCGGGAGAAGTAGTATAATGTGTTTTGAGGTGTATTTTTACACATACCCATGCTGGGTGGGAGAAATAACTCTGTAAATGGACAATTGTGTGTAAAAAAAAATTAAAAAATTGTCATTTACAGAGATATTTCTCCCACCCAGCATGGGTATGTGTAAAAACACACCCCAAAACACATTATACTACTTCTCCTGAG